>NC_041387.1:434848363-434954797 GCF_002162155.2 Triticum dicoccoides
TCCGGCGCCGGCCGTCCCTCGCGTCCCCGTCGTCTCCCCTCTTCCATGGCATGCAGCAGTAGCTTGGTAACGACCTAGCAGCGGGCGGCGTGCCAGCGGTGAGAGGCGGGCGGCGTCCCCGTCATCCGAGAGCGCGACGAGGTTGCCGCTGTTCCTGTTCCTCTCGTCGTGGTTGACCGCCGCGTCGTCCCGACAGGCTGGTGGATCTTCCTCTCCTGCACCTTGTTCCTATCGTTGCTGCCGTTGGTGCTTGCCGATTTCCTTGAGCAGCAACCTTGATACTAATTATTACTCCTACTAGTTGATTGATTTGCCTGAATTGATACGAGTACTTCTGAATTTGACGGCGAGAGCATCGCAAGAAATCAATTCCTCGCTTCCTTCCACCCTGATTGATATGAATTATTACTACTCAGTTGGTGCTTAGTACCATTACTGGTTGATACGAATTTAATACAGTTGCTAAATGATGTTACCACTGGTACTAGCACTCAGAAATAAGTAATAATTAGTGGCACGTATTACATCCTACTCATCTAACCAAACACCGAGACGGAACCATTCCATTCCATCTCATTAGCTCTACCGAACACGAAGACGGAACCATTCCATTCCAGTGGAATGGAACCATTACATTCCATTCCACTTGGTTCTACAACCAAACACACCCTAAAGGACCTTTAAACGATGTCTGAAAACTAATCATGGTCAGGGAAACTTGCAGCACATGTGATCTCATAAATGATCTTGATCAACTATTAATCCGGTAGATGAAATGAGGATATCACCATTACGAAATAAGAGGAGACACTAAGATTCATGAATTGCTATTTAGGATAGTCTAAAGTACCTCTTTAAACAACGCCTGAACACTAATCATGGCCACGAAAACTTGCAACGCGAGTGAACTCACAAATGATATCAACTATTAATTGGCCAGATGAAAATCCACTTTCTTCCTGTCAAATCCACTTTCTTCCTGTCATTCTCTAAAAGTAGTAGATGGAGGCACTTCTAAATCATCCATATCACCCTTTGAAAAACTAAGGTCATACTCACATTAGTATGGTTGGGTTTATTATCAGAATGCAACAACAATGTTGGTAAATAAAACTAATAATGCTGAGCTCACAATTTGTATTACAAAGTACTACAACAAAACTATAACTTAGCAACATATAAAAACACAATAAAAGATAATAATGAGTCCCTTTGTTGATCTGGGAACGGACAGCAGAAAGGTTCTCAGCCTCTTTTCCCAAAGTGTGACCCGAGTTATCGAACTCACCATAGGACATGAACTAACGACAATTATTTCTACCAAGGTTTTGTGAGAGAATTAAATTTCAGTTTTTAGACCGAATCCTTACCACCTTTGCTTCAAAAACACTTATGATAAAACACATGCATGAGTATGAGAACTTGATTCTTACCACCACATGTTTGTGATCAGGATCGTCACGATCTTATTTTGTGCTTTGACGGACACCCGTTAAGACGTGCTTGCAACGACTTGAAGTGGGACATGTGTTCAAATTACGTCTTGGTCAGAACGCGCCCTGCATCAAGAGTCAGCTGTCTAATCATAGGCCCTATCCGTCGTGCGGGGTTACCTCGGTAATTTTATGATAAGTCAGACAAAAGCATTGGCGTTTAATGACTACACCTCATATATTCCCAAGGATTGTCTTCATGTTATCATACTAAACCTTTATGCCACTGGTGTTCAGAATAGCGCTCCACTTCCTCCTTGCTCCTAACCTCCTCATGGCTCAAACTCTGTGACCATGGGTATGTGCAGGGTCGAGGAACACGAGAGACAACTATGATGCAATTTTATTTCACACATACACGGTGTTCATTCAAAGTCGTTCCATCGATCCTGGGTACCTGCAGGATGCGATACATGATTACAAGTATGGCTAACTTGGAGCTGGATTGTTGTAGTGGTGAAGATAGTGGTGGATATGAAGACGAGACGGGAAATGACGTCAGGCTAGGGTGCCGGAGCCAAATCCGCCCGCTCTCAAGGTAGGGATCCTAATTTAGGTGTCTTGGAACGATGGTAAGAAGGAATTTTACCCAGGCTCGGTCTCTCTCGAAGAGATAATACCCTACACCCTACTTGTGTTTATTGCATTGGGCTATAGTACAAATTACAATTATCTACCACGAGATTGTTGTCTAATATTCTAATCATCCATCGACTAGCCTTGCCTCGGTTTATATAATGTACCGGAGGCCTAGAATTTAGAAGAGTCCTTGTCTTGTGCGCCAAGTCTTGTGGAGTCTTCCTTGTATGCGTCATGGGCTACCCGAAGTGGCCCAGGACGGAACCGACAAAGGGGGTCCTCAGCCCAGCCCACCTGAACGGGAGTCAACATGGGAAGTACCCCCTAGGCAAGGACATCGACATAGGGTTTGTGAATGGCTTCTGGTCCAGAGATGGAGGTTTTCTGGAGATGCTCCTTAGCGAATCTGGTACAAGGCCCTTTATGAAAGTTGGAGGGTTGGACACCACTATGCGACGGACACCTGGTACTGATACGTCTCCATCGTATCTACCTTCCCAAACACTTTTGCTCTTGTTTTTTTGAATATTTACTACGGAGCACCACATCCCTTTATTTCAAAAAGTTAAGACAAACAATTATACAACAAGAGTCTAATGTTTAGAGGGTTAGCAAACCTACCTGCACCTAACTAGAATTACGGGAGGGTGTTAATCCAAGCCAAAAGTTGTTGCTTGGTGCTATCTCCAAGCCTATGTACAAGAAGAGAAATGTCATGTACAAATTTACATCTCCAAGTGGCAAAAGTTGCACATTCCCCTCTGAAGGTTCTCCCATTCCTCAAGATCCAAATATTCCAGGCTGCCATGAGCATAACCTCAAAGAAGAAAGGGTGTACAAACCTACCCTTGGCCTGGTGGATGCATTGCTGGAAATCAGAACCATGAGACCAGTCAATATTCAGGTAGTTCCTAAGGATGGTAATGGGTAGGGTATGGGGCGGGTAGATCAATACCATACCCATACCCATGTAGTCAATGGGTACAAAATTCTACCCATACCCGTACCCACGGGTATGAAATTACTCGTACCCATACTTGGCGGGTACCCATACCCAATGGGTACCCAACGGGTAGATCAAATAATACACAAGTTATTCACAATTTCACATTCATCGACATCACATTTGACAAAAAAATATTTATCTCTACTCAGTAACAGATAGCTGAGTACATAACAATTATCTCAATTCAAATTGATGATTGGTGACAACTTTAACATAGGTTCACAATATCACGACACACTTCACGGGTAAGGTACACGTGTTAGTATAAACGGGTAGGATATGGGTATATCCATGGGTACAAGGCTATACCCGTGCCCTACCCATGATTTAACAGGTAGGGTATGGGTACTACCCATGGGTATAAAATTGTGCCCATACCCTGCCCATGCGGGTACGGTATCCGCGGGTACCCATACCCATGGTTAAAATTGCCATCCTTAGTAGTTCCATACTCTGCAGCTGAAGTTGCATTGGAAGAACAAATGTGTTCTGTCTTCATGTATAAGCATTACATATAACACAAAGATTGTCTTCCTGCGTTGATCTCCAGTGCCTTCTAACCAACATATTCTTGGTGTTAAGCCTGTCAAAGAACAACAACCACCCAAATACATTGATTTTCATGGTACATTTACTCTGCCATAGCCATTTGCAAGGTTGAGGGAGGTGAGAGTGCATGATATCATAAAAGCTCTTGGCTATGTAACTCCCAGATTTGCCAAGCCAGACCCAAACATCTGGAAGCTATGGATCTCTATGAATATTCAATAACCAACCACTCGTACAACGAGTTGCTATACAAACGGTTTTAACCCCTTTCCGTGATGGCATTTTAAACTGTCGCCTTGCTAGTGTGGGCGATAGGGGGATCCTTCCCACATGACCCAGAACTGCCGGGAATAGGCCCTCTGGTAACACACACTGTGCAAAATGAGCTCGTGTGCATCCGGGCTAGCCATCACATACAATTATACAGGTGTTAGGGCATGTCTCTCTCTAAGTAGTTTTGGTGATTGATGACAATGCGTTTGCGGACTAATCCTGTGCGTTGAGTTTTTCAGAGATTCATTCTTTGGCACGAGACGATTATTTCCCCTCAGAGCCTTAAGTGAAGACAGTGTAGTCTCTTTCATTTCGGTTTTGGTGGACTTGAGTCATAGGAGACACCGTACTATCAAGAGGGGCCCCGCAATCGAAAGGCTTGTTGGGAAACGCGGTAATTTCAAAAAAAATCCTACGATCACGCAAGATCTATCTAGGTGATGCATAGCAACGAGAGGGGAGAGTGTGTCCACGTACCCTTGTAGACCGTAAGCGGAAGCGTTTCGATAACGCGGTTGATGTAGTCAAACGTCTTCGCAATCCAAGTACCGAACGCACGGCACCTCCGCTTTCAGCACACGTTCAGCTCGATGACGCCCCTTGTACTCTTGATCCAGTTGAGGCCGAGGGTGAGTTCCGTCAGCACAACAACATGGCAACAGTGATGATGATGCTACCGGCGCAGGGCTCCGCCTAAGCTCCGCAACAGTATGATCGAGGTGTGTAACTATGGAGGGGGGCACCGCACACGGCTAATAGATCAACTTGTGTGTCTATGGTATGCCCCCTGGCCACGTATATAAAGGAGAGAGGAGGAGGAGGCCGGCCTAGGAGGGGCACGCCTATAAGGGGAGTCCAACTAGGATTCCCAATCCTAGTTGGAGTCCCCTTCCTTTTCCAAGAGGGGAGAGAGGGAAGGAAAGATAGGGGGGCGCCGCCCCCTCCCTAGTCCAATTCGGACTTGCCATGGGGGGGGGGGGGTGCGTGGCCACCCCTTGAGGCCCTTCTCTCCTTTCCCGTATGGCCCATTAAGGCCCACTACTTCCCCCGGCGAATTCTCGTAACTCTCCGGTACTCCGAAAAATACCCAAATCACTCGAAACCTTTCCGATCTCTGAATATAGCCTTCCAATATGTTGATCTTTACGTCTCGACCATTTTGAGACTCCTCGTCACGTCCGTGATCTCATTCGGGACTTCGAACAAAATTCGGCCATTGTCATGGAATTGTCACGTCAGATGTCCTCGTGAAAGGACTTAGTTGTGGAGCCATCGCAACTAGGAAGTTTGAAGGGGTTAATCGGGACAAAGGACACGAGAGGGTTTATACTAGTTCGGCCCCTTACGGTGAAGGTAAGGCCTATGTCTAGTTGGGTTGGTATTGATGTTTCGATGACCAGGGAGCGAGATACGCTATGCCCGGTTCTCGATGAGTTGTTTCTTGCCCTAAGCCGCCAGCAGGTCGTCCCCTTATATACACGGGTTGATGCCCTGTGGCCTATAGAGTCCCGGCCGGCTTATAACAGTGTCCGGCTCGGTGACTAGTTAAAACTACCTTATGATACAAGTCATGCCATTATGGCGGTTTACTACAATGGGCCTTAAGTCGCCCGTGGGCCTTAAACCCTCTATGAACCGCCATCTTCATGCTTTGGTCTTGGGCCTTTTCTCTGGTAAGTCTTCTTTGCATAACCCGGCCCCTCCTGGGCGGCTTACTCAAATAGTTATATCCCCAACATTAGGCCCCAGATTGATGTGAACCTGTTCATGTCAATCTTAAAATACCTCATGGAACTCTCCTTAGTCTTTTGTCTTGCATGAAGGTTTTAACCCGCCATGATGTCATCATCTGGATCCGGGTTAAGTCTTCGTGACGTCATCTTCAATAAAACTTATTTTTACTCCGTCATATCTTCCAACGGATCTTTGCCTTTACTGACCATCCCGAGAATCGAGGCGTCGAGGCCGCTGGATAATGATGTTTCGGTCTCCTCATTTCTCGCGCCATCTCGGTCAGTCTTCCTTTATAAATAGAGCGACCTAGGTCTTCCACTCTTCCTTCTTCCAGTCGTCCTCTTCCTCTTGCTTCCTCTCGGGCTCCGCCACCGCCGCCATCGAACCCCTCGTCTTCACCGACCCGGGCCGCTGCATCAACCTGACTCTGACCAGAGATCGACGGCGAACCTCCGCAGCTCGTCCGCATCCGTGAGTTCCTCTCCTTCCCTTTCTTAGATCTGCATTGGGACTTTGTCGAGTTCGTCGGCGTTCATCATCGCCCGACACAAACCCTCACTAGTTCTTACCTCCAATGCCCTATTTAGATCGTAAAAACTACATAGAACTATTGCGGTACTTGTTTGTGTTGATCTTGCATAGAAATAGATCTCATTTTCCTTGTTTGTAAACCCTCTTCGAGTGCATGAACTTCTCTGCCCCGTTTTTAGGTCTAGAAAATTTTCTTTTCACAGCAATGTTTTGATCCAGAGTAATAATTGTCATCTGTGAAACTTGTTTTTATTACCCGGAAAACTTCTTCTGATAAATGCCTTAAACACAACTGTCGAAATGTCCGGCTTAAGTAAATGACACAAAACCTTAGTTGCTCCTCATGACCCGAAGAATTTTGAATTGCGCTTGATACTTGTAGCGGCTTAAATATTGTTGCACAACTATCCTTATATCATTAGGCCCCTCCTTAAACCGCCGCCTTGAATAATTAGGATTTTCCTCCCTGGTTAAAATTGAATCGGATCTTCTTATTTTATCATAGGCCAACTGTTGTCATGGCTCCTAAGGCGGCCAAGGCCCCTGTAACCTGCAATTGGGTCCCATCCACAGTTACCAAGAGTAAACTGGCCGAGTTCGTGAAATCTGGCCACCTGCCAAAAAAGGAGGTCATGTCTTATCGTGTCCC
The DNA here is from genome assembly GCF_002162155.2 of Triticum dicoccoides. Lineage (NCBI taxonomy): Eukaryota > Viridiplantae > Streptophyta > Magnoliopsida > Poales > Poaceae > Triticum > Triticum dicoccoides. The sequence continues at coordinate 434,855,178 of NC_041387.1, forward strand.
TGACCCGTCTGAAGAGAAGCCTCATCCCAAAGAAGGGGAGGTGATAGTTTTTATGGATCACATGAGCCGGGGATTTGCTCCACCCGGTTCAAAATTCTTCAGGGAGGTTTTGAATTTCTTTGATCTTAGACCTCAAGATATCGGACCCAACTCCGTGTCAAATATTTGCAATTTCCAAGTCTTCTGCGAGGTGTACCTGGGAGAAGAGCCAAGTCTGCTATTGTTCAGGGAACTTTTCTACATGAACCGGCAAAATGAACGTGCCAACGGGCCGAGTCTTGAGCTTGGCGGCATCTCAATCCAGCGACGGAGAGATTGCCTTTTTCCTTATGCTGAGCTACCGAGTCACCCAAAATCTTGGAACCAAACGTGGTTCTACTGTCAGGACACTTCTCCGGCTGATGAGAAGCCTCTGCCCGGCTTTCGCGCCCTGCGCCTTGAATCCAACCATCCGTTACCAGACAAACTGACGGCTGTTGAACGTCTGCCTCTCAACCCTACCATCAAGAAGATCAAAGCTCTCTTGGGAAATGTCTTAAACGGCATCGATCTGGTCCGAGTCTGGGTCACCTGGCGAGTACTTCCATTAAGCCGCCGTTCCGGCTTAATGTGTACTTATACCGGCGAAAAAGATGACTCGTTACGCTATAGTCCTGATGACTTACCAGATGATGTGGTGGAGGCTACGACCCAGTCATTGCTGAAGGAGGCACTATGATGAGTAACACCTTCGGCTTACTTCCCTTTTGCAAGAAGAACCCGGCCCCTGCAGTAAGTTATCAATCTTAACAAATACTCTTTGCTATGTTTTACCTTCTTTGGTACTCATAATTCCTTATCTTTTCCCACAGGCCGATGATAACTTCTAGAAGGTCAAATATGACCATGAAGCTGCAAAACAAGCCAGGGCAACCAGGAAAGCCGAAAGGAAAGCCGCCAAGATGGGAACCTCAAAGAAAAAGAGACCCAGCGCCTCCAACTTACTCAGATTGGAGGATAGTTCTTCGGATGATGAAGAGGTAATCTTTAAATTTTCTTAATTCCCTTGTTATTACCTGTCTGACATTCTATCCCTTCAGGAGGATACGGGGAACAGTCAAGCAACCAATGAATAGGTAACTATAATCTCCTCCAACTCAGAGCCTTTGCCAAAGCAAAAGATCCGAAGGGTGACCCGAAAAGTAAGATTTTCACATGCTCTTGCTTATCAAGATCCTCAATTTCTTTTGAAGCAACAACAACTTGAGAACCGAAGGCAGACCCAGAACAACAAGGATGCGGAACTCTCTTCCGGCTTACCTGACGTAACCAGGAAGCGTCGGACTGAGGTTACCTCCAATTTACATTCTGTTTTACCTTTAGCGGGCTTAATTCGTCATCCTCTTAATTTGTCTGACTCTGATTATCAGGATACCTCTCCTTCTTCCGGTGAATCCATGCAGTCAAACATGCCGGCTTTCAAAACTGCTCCCGGGTAATGCAACCTTATGTACCTTGAATTTTTCTTTACCCATGCTTGCGTATTCATCCTTCTGCCTTTGTTAACAGCATGCAAGTAAAACCCAGCAAGAGGGCGAAGAAGAATAAGCCGTCCCAAGACCCGATTATAACTGAACCGGTGATTAATGCATCTGCTCCAGAAAGCTCTGCCCATCAGCCGCTGCCTGATCCGGCTTCTGATATTCTAGTGCCAACTTCTGATCCGCCTGCTGAAGATACTCTCAACACAAATGACCCGGAAACTCCTAGCCCGGTCAAGACAAATGAACCGGAAGTGGAGATTGTGAGGTCTCAGTTTGTTGAACCAGGGCGGCCTACCGTCCTTGCCAAATGTTCCGCCAAGGAAGAACTTGCCGAACGCCGAAAAGCCAAATAGGACATTACTGATTATACTCACTTAAGCATTGGTGATATAGTCTCGGGCTATCTGAATCAAGTGCATAATAGCCGTGACCTGAAAATTGACATGGTAAAACAAATACAGCACAAATCTGAGGTATAACTTATACTTTTTACCTGAGTCTTACATACTGTAACAGCCCCAAGTCTATTGCTTATGAATAAATATGCTGTAGACTTAGAAATCTGCTTTACTTATTAATTGAACCGGTTCAAAGAGAATATATTTAACCCGGTTATAACATGATAGTTGTAAATTTTGCAATATACATTAGTCCCCAAGTGTCAAGTATCTTTACTTGTAAAGTGCTTGAGACTTAATATGTGTGACCCGGTAGGATAAGGTTAAAATTCTTCAGCATACATTAGCCCCCAAGTGCCAAGTATCTTTACTTGTATAGTTTTTGGGACTTGAATGTTACCTTACTATAATCCTTACCATAACCTGGTGTCAATGCAGGCTACCATAAGTCAGTTTGAATTGGAAGTCGCTGTCCTGAAGAGCCGTCTGGAAACTCAAGAACTTGAGACGCAGAAGGCTAACTCCAAATTTGAATTCAGTGTCTCTGAAAATGAGAAGCTGAAGAAGAATTTTGAGTCGGAGAAGAAAACTTGGGCTGATGAGAAGGCTTCCCTGGTGACTCGGGCCGAAACAGCAGAAGCATCCCTTGCAGAAGCAACAACCGAGCTGTCCGACTTAAAACGGCAGATATCTCAAATGGTCTCAGCCATCTTCGGTAACTTATCATGCAAAACTTCAAACCTTGTAACCTTACAATGACTATGGTAATAATTACTTCTGGCTGATTGTTATACTTGTGCACATACAGGCCCTAGGAGTATCAACCTAAAGCAAAACATGCTGATCAAGCTGAAAGCAGTTTATACCTTAGTGGAATAGCTATACTCCGGGTCACAACGTGCCTTGGCCGTTGTAGCTTTATCAACTCCACATCCCCGCCTTCTGCAAGACATATTAAAGAGCCTCACTTTTCTTCCTCAGCGGATCCAAGATTTAAGGCGGGCGTCCTCAAGAGCCGGAGCCGTAGCCGCATTGAGCCGGGCTAAAGCATGGCTCCCAGAACTAGACCCGGCCGACCTTGCCCTTGGATACCCAAGTCTGAAGGAGGATGGCACTGCATTTGACGACCATGACTTCACCGCCTGTGTCAAAGCCATACGTCCCGTGGCAACCCTTATTGGAAACGACACTGATCTTAGCAAGTATGCACCAGTGTATGACAGTGAAAACCGGAGAATTCCAAACGCTCCATATGATCAAATCAGCCTGATCCCTCCAATTCGTAAGCATACTTTTGCCCCTGAAGTGGACCCAGCCGGTTTAATAGATGATGAAGCTGAGTTTGAAGCTTTGAGCGGCACTGACTGGGCCTCATCAACTTTCCAGGACAAGACAGCCGACGGAGAAGCAGAGAAGGATAACCCGGAGGCTTCAAGCCCGCTGAAGGAGTGAATCGCCAGATATTTTGCAAAAAACAATGCTTCATTTATTCAGACTCGGGGAGTCTTGTAATAGGGTAGAAAAACCTCTCAACTTTGTCATGCCTTCGCGCATGTTTATGGCGCTTAATACTTTCATAAGCTGCCATTGCTATATATTTCCAGCTTATGTTGATCATTTGCCTCCCTGATGTTAAATTTTCTTGTCTTACCCTGCACATGAAACAAACCAAAGCTCTCTTGGCGGTTTATCACACCGGGGGTCACATACAGTATTTGTAACCCGGACACGAACCAAAGGCACCTTACACCGGCCGGTTTACGACTATACTTTGCTAAGCATAAACATAATAGCATGCCTGTGATCCTTTAATAACCTTTCCTGCTGATTCGATGCCCACCTGGTACTTAACAACCTGGTGTGACCAATATAAACCAGAAAGACAAAAAACATCTCATAATGTTTTCCCAAGGTCTCAGGATAGTCAAAATAATTTACAAGCTTCTGATTTGAATACGATCAGTAAACCGTTCCAAAGGGGTTAAGCTAAGATTCAGATATGATCATATAGCCCCCAGTGGCTTGGCGATGCCGATCAAATGGGTATCGACAGCTATGTTCTCTTTGGTTCGAATATGACCTATGTTTGAACAGGAAGCCCCCAAGTGACCATGAGATTTGTTTAATGACGCTGATTCGTATACGATCCACGTCAGACCCAAAGGGGTTAAGCTATGATTCAAATATGATCAAGAAGCCCCCAAGTGGGTTTGGCAGCATGCCGATCAAGCGGGTATCGACAGCTATGTTCTCTTTGGTTCGGATACGACCTATGTTTGAACAGGAAGCCCCCAAGTGGTCATGGCTAGATTCAGATATGATCATAAGCCGGTCCAAAGGGAAAGCCGGATTCAAATATGATCCGCTCCCTGTCGGTAGTGTCCATTGTTGGAAATATGCCCTAGAGGCAATAATAAAAGTATTATTATATTTCAATGTTCATGATAAATGTCTTTTATTCATGCTATAACTGTATTATCCGGAAATCGTAATACACGTGTGAATACTTAGACCACAATATGTCCCTAGTGAGCCTCTAGTTGACCAGCTCGTTGTGATCAACAGATAGTCATGGTTTCCTAACTATGGACATTGGATGTCGTTTATAACGGGATCACATCATTAGGAGAATGATGTGATGGACAAGACCCAATCCTAAGCATAGCATAAAAGATCGTGTAGTTCGTTTTGCTAGAGCTTTGCCAGTGTCAAGTATCTCTTCCTTCGACCATGAGATCGTGTAACTCCCGGATACCGTAAGAGTGCCTTGGGTGTATCAAACGTCACAACGTAACTGGGTGACTATAAAGGTGCATTACAGGTATCTCCGAAAGTAGCTGTTGGGTTGACACGGATCGAGACTGGGATTTGTCACTCCGTATGACGGAGAGGTATCTCTGGGCCCACTCGGTAATGCATCATCATAATGAGCTCAATGTGACCAAGGTGTTGGACACGGGATCATGCATTACGGTACGAGTAAAGTGACTTGCCGGTAATGAGACTGAACAAGGTATTGGGATACCGACGATCGAGTCTCGGGCAAGTAACGTACCGATTGACAAAGGGAATTGCATACAGGGTTTGATCGAATCCTCGACATCGTGGTTCATCCGATGACAACATCGAGGAGCATGTGGGAGCCATCATGGGTATCCAGATCCCGCTGTTGGTTATTGACTGAGAGCGTCTCGGTCATGTCTGCATGTCTCCCGAACCCGTAGGGTCTACACACTTAAGGTTCGGTGACGCTAGGGTTATTAGGAAGACTAGTATGTGACTACCGAATGTTGTTCGGAGTCCCGGATGGGATCCTGGACGTCACGAGGAGATCCGGAAGGGTCCGGAGGTAAAGATTTATATATGGGAAGTTGTCAAACAGACACCGGGAAGTTTCGGGGTCATACCGGTATTGTACCGGGGCCATCGGAAGGGTTCCGGGGGTCCACCGGGAGGGGCCACCCCTCCCGGGGGGCCGCATGGGCTGCATGGGGCAGGGAGCCAGCCCCTGGTGGGCTGGCCGCACCCCCTCCCTTGGGCCCATGCGCCTAGGGTTGAGGGGGGAACCCTAGAAGGGGGCGCCCCCCTTGGCTTGGGGGGCAAGCCACCCTCTCCCCTCTCCCCTAGGCCGCCGCACCCCCCCTTAGATGGGTTCTAGGGGGCCGGACCCCTTCTCCCTTCCCCCTATAAATAGAGGGGTGAGGGGAGGGCAGCCGTACCACCCTCCAAGGCGCAGCCCTCCCCTCCCCAACACCTCTCCTCCTCCGTTGTGTGCTTGGCGAAGCCCTGTTGGAGTACTGCCTCTCCACCATCACCACGCCGTCGTGCTGCCGGTGGAGCTGTCTTCCTCAACCTCTCCTTCCCCCTTGCTGGATCAAGAAGGAGGAGACGTCTCCCGTCCCGTACGTGTGTTGAACGCGGAGGTGCTGTCCGTTCAGCACTTGGTCATCGGTGATTCGAATCACGTCGAGTACGACTACATCATCACCTTGCAAGCTTCCGCACGCGATCTACAAGTGGTATGTAGATGCAAACTCTCTCCCTTGACTCGTTTCTTAGATGAACTCATAGATGGATCTTGGTGAAACCGTAGGAAAATTTTTAATTTTCTGCAACGTTCCCCAACAGTGGCATCATGAGCTAGGTCTATGCGTAGTTCTCTTTGCACGAGTAGAACACAATTTTGTTGTGGGCGTGGATTTTGTCATCTTACTTGCCTCTACTAGTCTTTTCTTGCTCAACGGTATTGTGGGATGAAGCGGCCCAGACCAACCTTACACGTATGCTTACGTGAGACCGGTTCCACCGACTGACATGCACTAGTTGCATAAGGTGGCTGGCGGGTGTCTGTCTCTCCCACTTTAGTTGGAGCGGAATCGATGAACAGGGCCCTTATGAAGGGTAAATAGAAGTTGACAAAATCACGTTGTGGTGATTCGTAGGTAAGAAAACGTTCTTGCTAGAACCCAATTGCAGCCACGTAAAAGATGCAACAACAATTAGAGGACGTCTAACTTGTTTTTGCAGCGATTGATCATGTGATGTGATATGGCCAGAAGTTGTGATGAATGATGAATTGTGATGTATGAGATCATGTTCTTTGTAATAGGATTCACGACTTGCATGTCGATGAGTATGACAACCGGCAGGAGCCATAAGAGTTGTCTTTATTTTTTTGTATGACCTGCGTGTCATTGAATAACGCCATGTAAACTACTTTACTTTATTGCTAAACGTTAGTCATAGAAGTAGAAGTAGTCATTGGCGTGACAACTTCATGAAGACACGATGATGGAGATCATGATGATGGAGATCATGGTGTCAAGCCGGTGACAAGATGATCATGGAGCCCCGAAGATGAAGATCAATGGAGCTATATGATATTGGCCATATCATGTCACAACTATATAATTGCATGTGATGTTTATTATGTATTATGCATCTTGTTTACTTAGGACGACGGTAGTAAATAAGATGATCCCTTATAAAATTTCAAGAAGTGTTCTCCCCTAACTGTGCACCGTTGCTACAGTTCGTCGCTTCTAAGCACCACGTGATGATCGGGTGTGATGGATTCTTACGTTCACATACAACGGGTGTAAGACAGTTTTACACAGCGAAAACACTTAGGGTTAACTTGACGAGCCTAGAATGTGCAGACATGGCCTCGGAACACGGAGACCGAAAGGTCGAACACGAATCGTATGGAAGATACGATCAACATGAGAATGTTCACCGATGATGACTAGTCCGTCTCACGTGATGATCGGACACGGGCTAGTCGACTCGGATCGTGTAACACTTAGATGACTAGAGGGATGTCTAATCTAAGTGGGAGTTCATAATTTGATCAGAACTTTATTATCATGAACTTAGTCTAAAACCTTTGCAAATATGTCTTGTAGATCAATGGCCAACGCTAATGTCAACATGAACTTCAACGCGTTCCTAGAGAAAACCAAGCTGAAAGATGATGGAAGCAACTATATGGACTGGGTCCGGAACCTGAGGATCATCCTCATAGCTGCCAGGAAACAATATGTCCTAGAAGGACCGCTAGGTGACGCTCCCGTCCCAGAGAACTAAGACATTATGAATGCTTGGCAGTGTCGTGCTGATGATTACTCCCTCGTTCAGTGCGGCATGCTTTACAGCTTAGAACCGGGGCTCCAAAAGCGTTTTGAGCACCACGGAGCATATGAGATGTTCGAAGAGCTGAAACTAGTTTTTCAAGCTCATGCCCGGGTCGAGAGATATGATGTCTCCGACAAGTTCTACAGTTGTAAGATGGAGGAAAACAGTTCTGTCAGTGAGCACATCCTGAAGATGTCTGGGTTGCACAACCGTATGACCCAGCTGAACATTAACCTCCCAGATGAGGCGGTCATTGACAGAATCCTCCAGTCGCTCCCACCAAGCTACAAGAGCTTTGTGATGAACTACAACATGCAGGGGATGGAAAAGACCATTCCTGAAGTGTTCTCGATGCTGAAGTCAGCAGAGGCTGAAATCAAGAAAGAACATCAAGTGTTGATGGTCAATAAGACCACTAAGTTCAAGAAGGGCAAGGGTAAGAAGAACTTCAAGAAGGACGGCAAAGCTGTTGCCGCGCCTGGTAAGCCAGTTACCGGGAAGAAGTCAAAGAATGGACCTAAGCCTGAGACTGAGTGCTTTTATTGCAAGGGGAAGGGTCACTGGAAGCGGAACTGCCCCAAATACTTAGCGGATAAGAAGGCCGGCAACACCAAAGGTATATTTGATATACATGTGATTGATGTGTACCTTACCAGTACTCGTAGTAACTCCTGGGTATTTGATACCGGTGTCGTTGCTCATATTTGTAACTCACAGCAGGAGCTGCGGAATAAACGGAGACTGGCGAAGGACGAGGTGACGATGCGCGTCGGGAATGGTTCCAGAGTCGATGTGATCGCCGTCGGCACGCTGCCTCTACATTTACCTACGGGATTAGTTTTGAACCTTAATAATTGTTATTTAGTGCCAAGTTTGAGCATGAACATTGTATCTGGATCTCATTTAATACGAGATGGCTACTCATTTAAGTCTGAGAATAATGGTTGTTCGATTTATATGAGAGATATGTTTTATGGTCATGCTCCGATGGTCAATGGTTTATTCTTAATGAATCTCGAGCGTAATATTACACATGTTCATAGTGTAGATGCCAAAAGATTTAAAGTTGATAATGATAGTCCCACATACTTGTGGCACTGCCGCCTTGGTCACATTGGTGTCAAGCGCATGAAGAAGCTCCATGCCGATGGACTTTTAGAGTCTCTTGATTATGAATCATTTGACACGTGCGAACCATGCCTTTTGGGCAAAATGACCAAGACTCCGTTCTCCGGAACAATGGAGCGAGCAACCAACTTGTTGGAAATCATACATACCGATGTGTGCGGTCCAATGAGCGTTGAGGCTCGCGGAGGATATTGTTATGTTCTCACTCTCACAGATGACTTGAGTAGATATGGGTATGTCTACTTAATGAAACACAAGTCTGAGACCTTTGAAAAGTTCAAGGAATTTCAGAATGAGGTAGAGAATCAACATGACCGAAAGATAAAATTCTTACGATCAGATCGTGGAGGAGAATACTTAAGTCACGAATTTGGTACACACTTAAGGAAATGTGGAATCGTTTCACAGCTCACGCCGCCTGGAACACCTCAGCGAAACGGTGTGTCCGAACGTCGTAATCGCACCCTATTGGATATGGTGCGGTCTATGATGTCTCTTACCGATTTACCGCTATCATTTTGGGGATACGCTCTAGAGACAGCTACATTCACTTTAAATAGGGTACCGTCTAAATCCGTTGAGACGACACCGTATGAATTATGGTTTGGAAAGAAACCTAAGCTGTCGTTTCTAAAAGTTTGGGGATGCGATGCTTATGTCAAGAAACTTCAACCTGAAAAGCTCGAACCCAAGTCGGAAAAATGCGTATTCATAGGATACCCTAAGGAAACTGTCGGGTATACCTTCTACTTAAGATCCGAAGGCAAGATCTTTGTTGCCAAGAACGGATGCTTTCTGGAAAAAGAGTTTCTCTCGAAAGAAGTAAGTGGGAGGAAAGTAGAACTCGATGAAGTACTACCTCTTGAGCGGGAAAGTGGCGCAGCGCAGGAAACCGTTCCTGTGATGCCCGCACCAACTGAAGAGGAAAACAATGATGATGATCAAGGTACTTCGGATCAAGTTACTGCTGAACTTCGTAGGTCCACAAGGACACGTTCCGCACCAGAGTGGTATGTCAACCCTGTCCTGGAAATCATGTTGTTAGACAACAATGAACCTTCGAACTATGAAGAAGCGATGGCGGGCCCGGATTCCAACAAATGGCTTGAAGCCATGAAATCCGAGATAGAATCCATGTATGAAAACAAAGTATGGACTTTGACAGACTTGCCCGATGATCGGCGAGCGATAGAAAACAAATGGATCTTTAAGAAGAAGACGGACGCGGATGGTAATGTTACAATCTATAAGGCTCGACTTGTCGCTAAGGGTTATCGACAAGTTCAAGGGATTGACTACGACGAGACTTTCTCTCCCGTAGCGAAGCTGAAGTCCGTCCGAATCATGTTAGCAATTGCCGCATACTATGATTATGAGATATGGCAAATGGACGTCAAAACGGCATTCCTTAACGGGCATCTTAAGGAAGAACTGTATATGATGCAGCCGGAAGGTTTTGTCGATCCTCGGAACGCTAACAAAGTATGCAAGCTCCAGCGATCCATTTATGGACTGGTGTAAGCATCTCGGAGTTGGAACATTCGCTTTGATGAGATGATCAAAGCGTTTGGGTTTATGCAGACTTATGGAGAAGCCTGCGTTTACAAGAAAGTGAGTGGGAGCTCTGTAGCATTTCTCATATTATATGTAGATGACATACTCTTGATGGGAAATAATATAGAATTTCTGGACAGCATTAAGGCCTACTTGAATAAGTGTTTTTCAATGAAGGACCTTGGAGAAGCTGCTTATATATTAGGCATCAAGATCTATAGAGATAGATCGAGACGCCTCATAGGTCTTTCACAAAGCACATACCTTGATAAGATTTTGAAGAGGTTCAAAATGGATCAGTCCAAGAAGGGGTTCTTGCCTATGTTACAAGGTGTGAGATTGAGCTCGGCTCAGTCACCGACCACGGCAAAAGATAAAGAAGAGATGAGTGTTATCCCCTATGCTTCAGCCATAGGATCTATTATGTATGCCATGCTGTGTACCAGACCCGATGTAAACCTTGCCGTAAGTTTGGTAGCAAGATACCAAAGTAATCCCGGCAAGGAACACTGGACAACGGTCAAGAATATCCTGAAGTACCTGAAAAGGACAAAGGACATGTTTCTCGTTTATGGAAGAGACGAAGAGCTCGTCGTAAAGGGTTACGTCGACGCTAGCTTCGACTCAGATCTGGATGACTCTAAGTCACAAACCGGATACGTGTATATGTTGAATGGTGGAGCAGTAAGCTGGTGCAGCTGCAAGCAGAGCGTCGTGGCGGGATCTACGTGTGAAGCGGAGTACATGGCAGCCTCGGAGGCAGCGCATGAAGCGATTTGGGTGAAGGAGTTCATCACCGACCTAGGAGTCATACCCAATGCGTCGGGGCCGATCAAACTCTTCTGTGACAACACTGGAGCTATTGCCCTCGCCAAGGAGCCCAGGTTTCACAAGAAGACCAGGCACATCAAGCGTTGTTTCAACTCCATCCGTGAAAATGTTCAAGATGGAGACATAGAGATTTGCAAAGTGCACACGGATCTGAATGTCGCAGATCCGCTGACTAAACCTCTCTCGCGTGCAAAACATGATCAACACCAGAACTCTATGGGTGTTCGATTCATCACAATGTAACTAGATTGGTGACTCTAGTGCAAGTGGGAGACTGTTGGAAATATGCCCTAGAGGCAATAATAAAAGTATTATTATATTTCAATGTTCATGATAAATGTCTTTTATTCATGCTATAACTGTATTATTCGGAAATCGTAATACACGTGTGAATACTTAGACCACAATATGTCCCTAGTGAGCCTCTAGTTGACCAGCTCGTTGTGATCAACAGATAGTCATGGTTTCCTGACTATGGACATTGGATGTCGTTGATAACGGGATCACATCATTAGGAGAATGATGTGATGGACAAGACCCAATCCTAAGCATAGCATAAAAGATCGTGTAGTTCGTTTTGCTAGAGCTTTGCCAGTGTCAAGTATCTCTTCCTTCGACCATGAGATCGTGTAACTCCCGGATACCGTAAGAGTGCCTTGGGTGTATCAAACGTCACAACGTAACTGGGTGACTATAAAGGTGCATTACAGGTATCTCTGAAAGTAGCTGTTGGGTTGACACGGATCGAGACTGGGATTTGTCACTCCGTATGACGGAGAGGTATCTCTGGGCCCACTCGGTAATGCATCATCATAATGAGCTCAATGTGACCAAGGTGTTGGACACGGGATCATGCATTACGGTACGAGTAAAGTGACTTGCCGGTAACGAGACTGAACAAGGTATTGGGATACCGACGATCGAGTCTCGGGCAAGTAACGTACCGATTGACAAAGGGAATTGCATACAGGGTTTGATCGAATCCTCGACATCGTGGTTCATCCGATGACAACATCGAGGAGCATGTGGGAGCCATCATGGGTATCCAGATCCCGCTGTTGGTTATTGACTGAGAGCGTCTCGGTCATGTCTGCATGTCTCCCGAACCCGTAGGGTCTACACACTTAAGGTTCGGTGACGCTAGGGTTATTAGAAAGACTAGTATGTGACTACCGAATGTTGTTCGGAGTCCCGGATGGGATCCTGGACGTCACGAGGAGATCCGGAAGGGTCCGGAGGTAAAGATTTATATATGGGAAGTTGTCAAACAGACACCGGGAAGTTTCGGGGTCATACCGGTATTGTACCGGGGCCACCGGAAGGGTTCCGGGGGTCCACCGGGAGGGGCCACCCCTCCCGGGGGGCCACATGGGCTGCGTGGGGCAGGGAGCCAGCCCCTGGTGGGCTGGCCGCACCCCCTCCCTTGGGCCCATGCGCCTAGGGTTGAGGGGGGAACCCTAGAAGGGGGCGCCCCCCTTGGCTTGGGGGGCAAGCCACCCTCTCCCCTCTCCCCTAGGCCGCCGCACCCCCCCTTAGATGGGTTCTAGGGGGCCGCCCCCCTTCTCCCTTCCCCCTATAAATAGAGGGGTGAGGGGAGGGCAGCCGTACCACCCTCCAAGGCGCAGTCCTCCCCTCCCCAACACCTCTCCTCCTCCGTTGTGTGCTTGGCGAAGCCCTGTCGGAGTACTGCCTCTCCACCATCACCACGCTGTCGTGCTGCCGGTGGAGCTGTCTTCCTCAACCTCTCCTTCCCCCTTGCTGGATCAAGAAGGAGGAGACGTCTCCCGTCCCGTACGTGTGTTGAACGCGGAGGTGCTGTCCGTTCAGCACTTGGTCATCGGTGATTCGAATCACGTCGAGTACGACTACATCATCACCTTGCAAGCTTCCGCACGCGATCTACAAGTGGTATGTAGATGCAAACTCTCTCCCTTGACTCGTTGCTTAGATGAACTCATAGATGGATCTTGGTGAAACCGTAGGAAAATTTTTAATTTTCTGCAACGTTCCCCAACATCCATCACCTGATAAAGAAGACATAAAAACATTCTTTATGAGAAAAAGGACAGAGGTCCTGCTTTATTGCTTTATATAATATGTACATCGTCAAAAATATATACATCCTAGGAGCCGGTGGCTCAAGTATAGTAAGGCCGAAGATGGGCGATATTCCACGGCCGACGGGTCTCCTCCTCCGACTTACATGAGTCTTTGTATTCTCGAATATCAATGAGGTAGTATGACCCGTTATTCAGATTCTTGCTGACCACAAAGGGTCCTTCCCAAGGAGGGGATAGATTGTGCATATTGGACTGATCCTGGATGAGCCGGAGCACTAAGTCACCTTCCTGAAATGTTCTGCTTCTGACCCGGCGGCTGTGATAGCGACGAAGGTCTTGCTGGTAAATCGCTGAGCGGGCTATGGCCATGTCTCGCTCCTCATCCAACAAGTCAAGTGCCTCCTGTCGAGCTCTTTCATTATCAGCCTCAACGTAAGCCGCCACCCGGGGCGAATCGTGCCGGATATCACTTGGCAGAACTGCCTCTGCTCCATAAACCATGAAAAAAGGTGTATAACCCGTGAATCTGTTAGGCGTAGTGTTGATGCTCCACAGCATAGAGGGTAATTCTTCCATCCAACAACCCGGAGTCCGCTGTAAGGGGACCAAGAGCCATGGTTTGATACCCCTTAAAATTTCCTGATTAGCTCTTTCTGCTTGACCATTGGATTGAGGATGAGCAACAGCCGAAACATCAAGCCGGATATGCTCTCGTTGACAGAACTCTTCCATTGCACCCTTGGAGAGATTAGTGCCATTACCAGTTATGATGCTATGTGGAAAACCAAAACGAAAGATCACCTTTTTGATGAACTGAACCGCCATGGCCGCATCACACTGACTGACCGGCTCTGCCTCAATCCACTTTGTAAATTTATCCACTGCCACCAGGAGGTGTGTCTTTTTGTCCTTAGACCTCTTGAAGGGTCCCACCATGTCAAGCCCCCAGACTACGAACGACCAAGTAATTGGAATCATCATCAATTCTTGAGCCGACACATGAGCTCGTCGTGAGAATTTTTGACATCCGCCACATTTGCTAACAAGGTCCTCCGCATCAGCATGAGCCGTCAGCCAATAAAAACCATGACGGAAGGCCTTGGCCACCAGAGACTTTGAGCCGGCATGGTGACCACAATCTCCTTCATGGATCTCTCGAAGTATCTCTTGACCCTCTGTAGGTGACACACAACGCTGGAACGCCCGTGTGACACTGAGGTGATGTAACTCGCCATTAACAACTGTCATGGATTTGGACCGCCTGACAATTTGTCTTGCCAAGGTCTCATCCTCAGGCAGCTCTCCCCGGGTCATATAAGCAAAGTATGGCAATGTCCAATCTGGGATGACGTGAAGTGCATCCACCAACTATGCCTCCGGGTCTGGCACTGCAAGCTCTTCCTCTGTAGGTACCTTGACAGAAGGATTATGCAGAACATCAAGAAAGGTGTTAGGCGGTACCGGCTTACTCTAAGAGCCCAACCGCCTTAACACATCAGCCACCTCATTCTTCCTTCTATCAATGTGCTCCACCTGATATCCTTTGAAGTACCCAGCTACAACATCTACTTCACGACGATAAGCCGCCATAAGGGGATCCTTAGAATCCCATGTGCCTGAGACCTGTTGAGCCACTAGGTCTGAGTCGCCCAAGCACCTTACCCGGCTTAAACTCATCTCTTTAGCCATCCGGAGACCATGGAGCAAGGCCTCGTATTCAGCTGCATTGTTAGTACAAGGAAACATGAGCCGGAGCACATAACGAAATTTGTCACCTCGAGGGGAAGTTAAAACAACTCCAGCCCCTGATCCTTCTAACTGCCTAGACCCATCAAAGTGAATAATCCAATACGTATTGTCCGGCTTCTCCTCGGGTGCCTGCAACTCTGTCCAATCATTGATAAAGTCCACCAAGGCCTAAGATTTGATGGCAGTACGGGGCATATACTTCAAACCATAAGGCCCAAGCTCAATAGCCCACTTGGCGATTCGTCCTGTGGCCTCCCTGTTCTGAATGATGTCTCCCAAAGGAGCTGAACTTACCACCGTTATAGGATGACTTTGGAAGTACTGCTTCAGCTTCCGGTTTGCCATGAATACACCATAAACAAGCTTCTGCCAATGTGGATACCTTTGTTTAGACTCAATGAGCACCTCACTGATGTAGTAAACCGGCCTTTGAACCGGATGCTCCTTGCCTGCCTCTTTACGCTCTACCACGATGGCAACACTGACGGCCCGCGAGTTAGCAGCCACATATAACAATAGCGGCTCTCTATCAATGGGAGCCGCAAGAACCGGTGGCTCAGACAACTGTCTCTTTAAATCTTCAAAGGCAGTGTTGGCAGCATCGCTCGAGACGAAAGTGTCTGTTTTCTTCATCATCTGATATAGTGGTAAGGCCTTCTCCCCTAACCGGCTGATGAACCGGCTTAAAGCAGCAACACGTCCCGCTAGGTGCTGAACATCATTAATACACACCGGTTTAGCCAGAGAGGTAATCGCCGTGATCTTCTCCGGATTAGCTTCAATGCCTCTGTTTGACACCAGAAAACCCAAGAGCTTGCCTGCCGGTACACCAAACACACACTTGGCCGGGTTAAGCATCATCTTGTAAACCCGGAGATTGTCAAAGGTCTCTCTCAAGTCGGATATTAAGGTTTCCTTTTCTCGGGATTTCACCACGATGTCATCCACATAAGCATGAACATTACGCCCAATTTGATCGTGCAAACAGTTCTGCACACATCGCTGATAAGTCGCATGGGCACTCTTGAGTCCAAACAGCATAGATACATAACAGAAGGCCCCAAACGGAGTGATGAAAGCCATCTTCTCCTGGTCCTTAACTGCCATCTTGATCTGATGATAACCAGAGTAAGCATCCAAGAAGCTCAAACGTTCACAACCCGCCGTAGCATCAATGATTTGATCAATACGGGGGAGAGCAAAGGGATCAGCCAGACAAACCTTGTTTAAGTCCGTGTAATCCACGCACATACGCCAAGTGCCGTTCTTCTTGAGCACCAACACCGGGTTAGCCAACCACTCCGGATGAAAAACTTCAACAATAAACCCGGCCGCTAAGAGCCGGGCAACCTCTTCCCCAATAGCTTTCCGTCTCTCTTTGTTGAACCGTCGGAGAAACTGCCTGACCGGCTTGTACTTCGGATCAATATTGAGAGTGTGCTCAGCGAGTTCCCTCGGTACACCCGGCATGTCAGAAGGTTTCCATGCAAAGATGTCCCGGTTCTCACGGATGAACTCGATGAGCGCGCTTTCCTATTTAGGATCCAAATTGGCACTGATACTGAACTGCTTAGAGGCGTCTCCTGGGGTAAAGTCAACAAGCTTTGTCTCAGCGGCCGATTTAAATTTCAACGCCGGGTCATGCTCAATAGTTGGTTTTTTGAGGGAGGTCATATCCGCCGGGTCAACATTGTCTTGATAAAATTTAAGCTCCTCCACGGCACAAGCAGTCTCAGCGTAAGCCGCGTCGCCTTCTTCACATTCCAAAGCCACCTTTCGACTCCCATGCACAGTGATGGTGCCCTTGTAACCCAGCATCTTGAGCTGTAAGTAAACGTAACACGGCCGTGCCATGAACTTAGCGTAAGTCGGTCGCCCAAACAAAGCGTGATATGGACTCCTGATTTTGACCACTTCAAATGTCAATTTCCCAGCCCTGGAATCATGCTCATCTCCAAAAGCCGCCTCCAGTTCAATCTTGCCCACTGGGTAAGCCGACTTGCCTGGAACCACCCCGTGGAAAATAGTGTTGGATGTTCTCAGATTCTTTTTAGTCAACCCCATGCGCTGGAAAGTATCATAATAGAGGATATTGATGCTGCTACCTCCGTCCATGAGTACCTTAGTGAATTTATATCCACCAACCTGGGGTGCTACCACCAAGGCTAACTGACCCGGATTATTGACTCGCGGAGGGTGATCCTCTCTACTCCATATGATGGGTTGCTCTGACCATCTTAAATAACGAGGAATCGCCGGCTCAACCGAATTTACGGCCCTCTTAAGAACCTTCTGGTCACGTTTGCATAAGCTAGTGGTAAACACATGGTACTGTCCACCACTCAACTATTTCGGATGGCTCTAATAACCCGACTGCTGCTGCTGTTGTCCTTCCTGACCAGATTGCTGCTGATTATTTCCACCCGACTATCCCTGAAAACCGGAATTTGAACTGCCACCCGGGCCATGAAAGCCGCCAGCCCCTGAACCGCTGTCAGATCCATGATTACCATCAAAGGTATTGGAATTTTTAAACGCTTTCATGATCGCACAATCTTTCCACAGGTGTGTAGCGGGGTGCTCCCTGGTGCCATGTTTCGGGCAAGGCTCATTGAGTAGCTGCTCAAGAGATGGGCCTGACCCGCCGGATCGAGGCCACTTACCCTTACGTCTCTGATTGTTGCCCTGCATATTAGCATTGGCTACAAGCTCCAGGTTGCTGTCCGCCTTACGCTTATTGCCGCTTTGATTCACCGGGTTGTGTTGTTGACCCTTTCCATTGCCGTTCCTTTTTCCCTTCCCTGTCCTCTCATCATCAGACGCGGGATCCTTGGTACTATCAGAATCGACATATTTGACTAAAGCCGCCATTAGCGTGCCCATATCCATGCAGTCACGCTTAAGGCGCCCCAGCTTCTACCTTAGCGGCTCAAAGCTGCAATTTTTCTCCAACATGAGGACTGCAGAGCCGGCATCCATCTTATCAGATGAATGAATTATCTCCTTGACCCGGCGTACCCAATGGGTGGTGGATTCGCCCTCCCCCTGCTTGCAATTTGTCAAGTCCACGATTGACATAGATTGCTTACAGGTGTCCTTGAAGTTCTGGATGAAACGGGCTTTTAACTCCTCCCACGAACTAATGGAATTAGGTGGTAAACTCTTTAACCAAGACCGGGCCGTTCCATCTAACATCATGGTAAAGTATTTGGCCATTGCCGCATCACTGACTTCCAACAGCTCCATGGCCATCTCATAGCTCTTAATCTAGGCTCCAGGTTGTAAATCGGCCGTGTAATTCGACACCTTTCGAGGTCCCTTGAAGTCCTTGGGCAGGCGCATGTTACGCAAAGCCGGTATCAAACAAGGAACACCACCGGTTCTGGTGGCTACCCCCATCTCAGTGGAAGTTTTTGGATACTCTGTAATATTCTGATGTGCCGCCAGTTGAGCCGCCAGCTGAACCGCCCGCTCGTTCTCCTGACGTACTCGGTCCTGTACCGGGTTATAGCCACCATGTTAGTCGCAGCGTTGGGCGTTGCTTGACAAAGCTTCAGATTCCATGTGCCTGTTGTAACTCGGACTCCGGTTCTGACGAGGCGGTGCTAACCAAGGCAGAGGAGTTGAACGAATCCTATCCCGGCTATAAGAATAGGTCTCTTGCTGAGCCAGGGCCGACTGGACAAGTTCCCTGATTCTCCGGGTCTCCACTGCTGTTGGATCATCACCATCCACTGGGAGAGCCGCCAGACGTGCTGATGTTGTGATTAAGTTCTCCATGGTGTTGGAAAAGTGACCCAGCGGTATCGGCACATAACGTGGCGGTGCCATGCTCATATTAGGAGGTGGCATGTCTCGACGCTGAGTCGGTCCTCCTGCTCCAGATGTCATAAGCTGATTGGCATCTGGCGGGTTACTTGGGCCGGCTCTGGGTGTAGCAAAAAGAACCCGAGGGTCGTAATTCAGAGGTAACCGGGATTGGGTCTTCTGGTGTCTCCTCCTCATTACCTCATTGGACGCGTTTAAGCTCATCGTGAGCTGGTAAGCCTCTCACTGCAACCGCTGTGCCCGGGCGTCGAGAGCCGCCCGCTCTGTAGCTAGTCTAGTATCCTCAGCTGCCAAGGCCTCCTTGGCCTGAGCTATCTCCTCACGTACCCGTGCCACCTCCGCGTCATGCTCATCTTTGTTCGCAGGGATAACCATGGCGGTTAACAGGGTCGTAAGCTTGTCCATGAGGTCTATCAACACTTGAGCCGGCGGGCGCACATGGCCTCCTGCCCCGGCCACTCCTATCCTGGACGTAACTGCAATAGCGGCTATAGAGTTTTGACCGGGTTGAGTCCCAGCCATGAAGACTCCTGCCCAATTCGGCAACTCACACGGGTCCGGAATACTGAAGCCATCGGAACAGCCCCCGAGCACACCATCTTGAACTTGATACAGAGAATCTGTTGAACCGGCGGACGAATCACCGTCAGAGTGGACGACCGTCTCACCACCATCTTCAGGACTTTCGGAAAGCTCTTCTCTGTGGACACAACCCACCAAGACACGCTTCATGCCGGGTTGAGCCCGGGCGGTTTTCGCACGCTGAGCCGTCTCGACGAGGTCGGTGCAGTTGTCCGGCTCAGACCCTGGCTCGCCAATCCGGTCGATGAAGACGTGGATCCCTCCGAAGGGGACCCGGTACCCGTACTCAACTGAGCCGGCGTCAGGGCCCCAGCCTTCATCGTCGATGTAGATCTTGCCGCGACGACTCTTGGTCATCCGGCCCACTACGTATGCCTTGAGCCCTTCGAAGTTGCCCTTCAAGAACTCAAATCCACCGTGCACTGGCCCCACGGTGGGCGCCAACTGTCGTGGAATTGTCACGTCAGATGTCCTCGTGAAAGGACTTAGTTGTGGAGCCATCGCAACTAGGAAGCTTGAAGGGGTTAATCGGGACAAAGGACACGAGAGGGTTTATACTAGTTCAACCCCTTACGGTGAAGGTAAGGCCTACGTCTAGCTGGGTTGGTATTGATGTTTCGATGACCAGGGAGCGAGATACGCTATGCCCGGTTCTCGATGAGTTGTTTCTTGCCCTAAGCCGCCAACAGGTCGCCCCCTTATATACACGGGTTGACGCCCTATGGCCTACAGAGTCCCGTCCGGCTTATAACAGTGTCCGGCTCGGTGACTAGTTAAAACTACCTTATGATACAAGTCATGCCATTATGGCGGTTTACTACAACGGGCCTTAAGTCGCCCGTGGGCCTTAAACCCTCTATGAACCGCCATCTTCATGCTTTGGTCTTGGGCCTTTTCTCTGGTAAGTCTTCTTTGCGTAACCCGGCCCCTCCTAGGCGGCTTACTCAAATAGTTATATCCCCAACAGTCATCAAATCACATAACTCATAATACAAATCGTCATCGAACGTTAAGCGTGCGGACCCTACGGGTTTGAGAACTATGTAGACATGACCGAGACACGTCTCCGATCAATAACCAATAGCATAACCTGGATGCTCATATTGGTTCCTACATATTCTTCAAAGATCTTTATTGGTCAAACCGCATAACAACATACGTTGTTCCCTTTGTCATCGGTATGTTACTTGCCCGAGATTCGATCGTCGGTATTATCATACCTAGTTCAATCTCGTTACCGGCAAGTCTCTTTACTCATTCCGTAATACTTCATCCCGCAACTAACTCATAAGTCACAATGCTTGCAGGGCTTATAGTGATGAGTATTACCGAGAGTGCCCAGAGATACCTCTCCGAAACACAGAGTGACAAATCCTAATCTCGATCTATGCCAACCCAACAAACACCTTCGGAGACACCTGTAGAGCACCTTTATAATCACCCATTTACATTGTGAAGTTTGGTAGCACACAAAGTGTTCCTCCGGTATTCGGGAGTTGCATAATCTCATAGTCTGAGGAACATGTATAAGTCATGAAGAGAGCAGTAGCAATGAAACTGTAACGACCATAATGCTAAGCTAACGGATGGGTCATGTCCATCACATCATTCTCCTAATGATGTGATCCTGTTCATCAAATGACAACACATGTCTATGGTTAGGAAACATAACCATCTTTGATTAACGAGCTAGTCAAGTAGAGGCATACTAGGGACACTATGTTTTGTCTACGTATTCACACATGTACTAAGTTTCCGGTTAATACAATTCTAGCATGAATAATAAACATTTATCATGAAATAAGGAAATAAATAATAAATTTATAATTGCCTCTAGGGCATATTTCCTTCAGTCTCCCACTTGCACTAGAGTCAATAATCTAGTTCACATCGCCATGTGATTTAACACCAATAGTTCACATTTGTATGTGATTAACACCCATAGTTCACATCGCCATGTGATGAACACCCAAAGGGTTTACTAGAGTCAATAATCTAGTTCACATTGCTATGTGATTAACACCCAAAGAGTACTAAGGTGTGATCACGTTTTGCTTATGAGAGAAGTTTAGTCAACGGGTCTGTCACATTCAGAGACGTATGTATTTTGCAAATATTCTATGTCTACAATGCTCTGCATAGAGCTACTCTAGCTAATTGCTCACACTTTCAATATGTATCCAGATTAACACTCAGAGTCATATGGATTGGTGTAAAGTTTGCATCGATGTAATTCTTTACGACGAGCTCTTTTATCACCTCCATAATCGAGAAATATTTCCTTAGTCCTCAGTAAGGATAATCTTGACCGCTGTCTAGTGATCTACTCCTAGATCAAAATTGTACTCCCTTGCCAAACTCAGGGCAGGGTACACAATAGGTCTGGTACACAGCACATCATACTTTATAGAACCTATGACTGTGGCATATGGAATGACTTTCATTATCTTTCTACTTTCTGCCGTGGTCGGGATTTGAGTCTTACTCAACTTTACACCTTGTAATACAAGCAAGAACCCTTTCTTTGACTGATCCATTTTGAACTTCTTCAAAACTTTACCAAGGTATGTGCTTTGTGGAAATCCAAATAAGCGTCTTGATCTATCTCTATAGATCTTGATGCCCAATATGTAAGCAGCTTCACCGAGGTCTTTCATTGAAAAACTCTTATTCAAGTATCCCTTTATGCTATCCAGAAATTCTATATTATTTCCAATCAACAATATGTCATCCACATATAATATTAGAAATGCTATAGAGCTCCCGCTCACTTTCTTGTAAATACAGGCTTCATTTCAAGTCTGTATAAAACCATATGCTTTGATCAACTCATCAAGGCGTATATTCCAACTCCGATATGCTCGCACCAGTCCATAGATGGATTGCTGGAGCTTGCACACCTGGTTAGTACCTTTAGGATTGACAAAACCTTCTAGTTGCATCATATAAAACTCTTCTTTAAGAAATATCCATTTAAGGAATGTAGTTTTGACATACATTTGCCAGATTTCATAAAATATGGCAACTGCTAACATGATTCAGACGGATTTACGCATCGCTATAGTTGAGAAAATCTCATTGTAGTCAACACCTTGAACTTGTCGAAAACCTTTTGCGACAAGTTGAGCTTTGTAGATAGTAACACTACTATCAATGTCTGTCTGCCTCTTGAAGATCCATTTATTTAATATGGCTTGCCGACCATCGGGCATGTCCACCAAAGTCCACACTTTGTTCTCATACATGGATCCCATCTCAGATTTCATGGCCTCAAGCCATTTTGCGGAATATGGGCTCATCAGTGCTTCCTCATAGTTCATAGGTTCATCATGGTCTCGTAACATGACTTTCAGAATAGGATTACCATACCACTCTGGTGCGGACCGTACTCTGGAAGACCTACGAAGTTTCATGATCATCATCATTAGCTTCCTCACTAATTGGTGTAGGAATCACTAGAACTAATTTCTGTGATGAACTACTTTCCAATTCGGGAGAAGGTACAATTACCTCATCAAGCTTTATTTTCCTCCCACTCACTTCTCGAGAGAAACTCCTTCTCTAGAAAGGATCCATTCTTAACAACAAATATCTTGCCTTCGGATCTGTGATAGAGGGTGTACCTAACAGTTTCCTTTGGGTATCTATGAAGACGCAGTTCTCCGATTTGGGTTAGAGCTTATTAGGTTGAAGCTTTTTCACATAAGCATCGCAGCCCCAAACTTTAAGAAATGAAAACTTTGGTTTCTTGCCAAACCATAGTTCATAAGGCGTCGTCTCAACAGATTTTGATGGTGCCCTGTTTAACGTGAATGTAGCTGTCTCTAATGCATAACCCCAAAACGATAGTGGTAACCTGGTAAGAGACATCATAGATCGCACCATATCCAATAAAGTGCGGTTACGACATTCGAACACACCATTACGCAGTGGTGTTCCATGTGGCGTGAGCTGTGAAACTATTCCACATTGTTTTAAATGAAGACCAAACTCGTAACTCAAATATTCTCCTCTACGATCAGATCGTAGAAACTTTATTTTCTTGTTACGATGATTATCCACTTCACTCTGAAATTCCTTGAACTTTTCAAATGTTTTAGACTTGTGTTTCATTAAGTAGATATACCCATATCCGCTCAAATCATTTGTGAAGGTCAGAAAATAACGATACCCGCCACGAGCATCAACACTCATTGGACCGCACACATCATTATGTATTATTTCCAATAAGTCACTAGCTCGTTTCATTGTTCCAGAGAATGGAGTTTTAGTCATCTTGCCCATAAGGCACAGTTCGCAAACATCAAATGATTCATAATCAAGTGATTCCAAAAATCCATATTTATGGAGTTTCTTCATGCGCTTTACACCGATATGACCCAAATGATAGTGCCATAAATATGTTGCACTATCATTATCAACTTTGCATCTTTTGGCATCAATATTATGAATATGCGTATCACTACGATCAAGATTCAATAAACCATCAACATTGGGTGTATGACCATAGAAGGTTTTATTCATGTAAACAGAATAACAACTTATTCTCTGTCTTAGATGAATAATCGTATCGCAATAAACATGATCCAATCATATTTATGCTCAACGCAAACACTAAATAACATTTATTTAGGTTCAACACTAATCTCGAAAGTATAGGGAGTGTGCGATGATGATCATATAAATCTTAAAACCACTACCAACACACATCGTCACTTTACCCTCAACTAGTCTCTGTTTATTCTGTAACTCCTGTTTTGAGTTACTAATCTCAGCAACCGAACAAGTATCAAATACCCAGGGGCTACTATAAACACTAGAAAGGTACGCATAAATAACCTGTATATCAAATATACCCTTGTTCACTTTGCCATCCTTCTTATCCACCAAATATTCAGGGCATTTCCGCTTCCAGTGACCATTTCCTTTGCAATAGAAGCACTCAGTTTCAGGCTTTAGTCTAGCTTTGGGCTTCTTCACGGAAGTGACAACTTGCTTGCCATTCTACTTGAAGTTTCCTTTCTTTCCCTTTGCCCTTTTCTTGAAACTAGTGATCTTGTTTAATCATCAACACTTGATGCTCTTTCTTGATTTCTATCTTCGTTGATTTCAGCATCAGGAAGAGCTCAGGAATCGTTTTTGTCATCCTTTGCATACTATAGTTCATCACGAAGTTCCAGTAACTTGGTGATGGTGACTAGAGAACTCTGTCAATCACTATCTTATCTCAAAGATTAACTCCCACTTGATTCAAGCGATTGTAGTACCCAGACAATATGAGCATATGCTCACTGCTTGAGCTATTCTCCTCCATCTTTTAGCTATAGAACTTGTTGGAGACTTCATATCTCTCAACTCGGGTATTTGCTTGAAATATTAACTTCAACTCCTGAAACATCTCATATGGCCCATGACGTTCAAAACGTCTTTGAAGTCCTGATTCTAAGCCGTTAAGCATGGTGCAGTAAACTATCAAGTAGTCATCATATTGAGCTAGCCAAACGTTCATAACGTCTGCATCTGCTCCTGCAATAGGTCTGTCACCTAGCGGTGCATCCAGGACATAATTCTTCTATGCAGTAATGAGGATAAACCTCATATCACGGACCCAGTCTGCATCATTTATACTATCATCTTTCAACTCAATTTTCTCTAGGAACATATCAAAAGTAAAACAGGGGAGCTATACGCGAGCTATTGATCTACAACATTATTTGCAAAATACTATCAGGACTAAGTTCATGATAAATTAAAGTTCAATCAATCATATTACCTAAGAACTCCCACTTAGATAGACATCCCTCTAATCATCTAAGTGATCACGTGATCCAAATCAACTAAACCATGTCCATCATCACGTGAGATGGAGTAGTTTTCAAAGGTGAACATCACTATGTTGATCATATCTACTATATGATTCACGCTCGACCTTTCAGTCTCAATGTTCTGAGGCCATATCTGCATATGCTAGGCTCGTCAAGTTTAACTCGAGTATTCTGCGTGTGCAAAACTGGCCAGCACCCGTTGTATGTGAACGTAGAGCTTATCACACCCGATAATCACGTGGTGTCTCGGCACGACGAACTATAGCAACGGTGCATACTCAGGGAGAACACTTATACCTTGAAATTTAGTAAGGGATTGATACGTCTCCAACGTATCTATAATTTTTGATTGTTCCATGCTATTATATTACCCCTTTTGGATGTTTATGGGATTTATTTTACACATTTATATCATTTTTGGGACTAACCTACCAACCGGAGGCCCAGCCCGTATTGCTGTTTTTTTTGCCTATTTCAGTATTTCGAAGAAAAGCAATATCAAACGGAGTCCAAATGGAATGAAACTTTCAGGAGCATGATTTTTGGAACGAATGTGATCCAGAGGACTTGGAGTGCAAGTCAAGAAGCAGTCAAGGCTCCCACGAGATAGGAGGGTGCGCCCCTGTCTTGTGGGCCCCTTGGGCATCCACCGACGTACTTCTTCCTCCTATATAAGCCTACGTACCCCGAAAACATCCAGAGGGCAGACGAAACACAATTTCCACCACCGTAACCTTTTGTATCCGTGAGATCTCATCTTGGAGCCTTCGCCGGCACTCTGCCGAAGGGGGAATCGACCACGGAGGGCTTCTACATCAACATCCTTGCCCCTCCGATGAGTTGTGAGTAGTTTACCACAGACCTACGGGTCCATACTTATTAGCTAGATGGCTTCTTCTATCGTTTTGGATCTCAATACAATGTTCTCCCCCTCTATTGTTGAGATCTATTCAATGTAAACTCTTTTTGTGGTGTGTTTGTCGAGATCCGATGAATTGTGGGTTTATGATCAAGTTTATCTATGAATAATATTTGAATCTTCTCTGAATTCTTTTATGTATGATTGAGTTATCTTTGCACGTCTCTTCGAATTATCAGTTTGGTTTGGCCTACTAGATTGATCTTTCTTGCCATGGGAGAAGTGCTTAGCTTTGGGTTCAATCTTGCGGTGTCCTTACCCAGTGACAGAAAGGGTTGCAAGGCACGTATTGTATTGTTGCCATCGAGGATAACAAGATTGGGTTTATATCATATTGCTTGAGTTTATCCCTCTACATCATGTCATATTGCTTAATGCGTTACTCTGTTCTTATGAACTTAATACTCTAGATGCAGGCAGGAGTCGGTCGATGTGTGGAGTAATAGTAGTAGATGCAGGCAGGAGTCGGTCTACTTGTTGCGGACGTGATGCCTATATACATGATCATGCCTAGATAATCTCATAATTATTCGCTTTCCTATCAATTGCTCGACAGTAATTTTTTCACCCACCGTAATACTTATGCTATCTTGAGAGAAGCCACTAGTGAAACCTATGCCCCCCTGGTCTATCTCTTATCATATTTGCTTCCAATCTACTTTTATTTGCAACTTTACTTTTTGCATCTATATTATAAAATACCAAAAATATATCTATCTTATCATACTATCTTTATTGGATCTCACTTTCGCAAGTGGCCGTGAAGGGATTGACAACCCCTTTATTGCGTTGGTTGCGAGTTCTTTGTTTGTTTGTGTAGGTGCGTGGGACTTTTGAGGAGCCTCCTACTAGATTGATACCTTGGTTCTCAAAAACCGAGGGAAATACTTATGCTACTATTGCTGCATCAGCCTCTCCTCTTCGAGGAAAACCAACGCAAGCTCAAGACGTAGCAAGAAGGATTTCTGGCGCCGTTGCCGGGGAGGTATTCGCTCAAGTCAAGACATACCAAGTACCCATCACAAACCCATCTCCTTCGCATTTACATTATTTGCCATTTGCCTCTCGTTTTCCTCTCCCCCACTTCACCCTTGCCGTTTTATTTGCCCTCTCTTTCCCAATATCCTCCTCTCTCTTTCGCTTGCCTTTTCTCCGTTTGCCCGTGTGTTAGTTCATCTACCTTGTCATTATGGCTAGTCCTCCTATCCTTATTCTCACTCCTGAACAAGAAATTCTCAATTTTAAGCAAAGGGAGGAAGAAAATTTAAAAGATGCTTGTCATAGAATTTGCAATGCTCAATGTAAATCTTCTAGGAAGCTTTCCACTCCCGTTCTTCTCCGCAATTTTTATGTAGGAATTACTCCTTGGAATAGATGTGTTCTTGATATTTCTATCGGAGGTGATTTCTTGAGTAGCCATACGTTTGATGCTTATAATGCTATGTTAGATTTGTTTGGCCCACCACATCTTTTGGTCAATGGAACTGTTTTAACTTTAGAACACGTTATGCAAGGGCTTGAGATTATTGAAAATAAGATTGCCACTGTTGAGTTGATCGAAAATTTGGATAAAAAGATTCATACTCACATTACCCAATATGGATCTAGGGTTGGAGTTACTTTGAAAAATCTTAAAGAAAAGGAACCTATAGACAATGAAAAAAATTGATCTAGACTCTGCTAGAATCGGTAAATTTGAGGATATCATTACAAACTTAGGTTCCACGTTTTCCTCCATGAAAAACACTCAAAAACCCCCTACTAAAACTTCCAAGTTTATTTATGTTCCTAAAAATAAGGGTGAATCTTCTAGTAAGGGAGATGCGGATCTCAAATCCATAAGTGTTCATCCCAATTGTCTCTCTATCGTTAAGGAACCTTTTGCTACCAACGAATTTCTTGAATTTTTGCCTAAAGGTTTAGCCATTGCTAAAAAGGGAGAAACCCCTATAGACCAAAAGTGCTCTATTGATGAATTTCATGCCAAAGATGGCACCCGTTAGATCTATCTTGGCTTTTATGCCTAGCTAGGGGCGTTAAACGATAGCGCTAGTTGGGAGGCAACCCAATTTTCTTTTTGTTTTTTGTTTTTGCTCCTGTTTAGTAATAAATCTTGCATCTACCTTCTGTTTAGATGTGTTTTTATCTTTTAATTAGTGTTTGTGCCAAGTAGAACCTATAGGATAACCTATGTTGATAGTTGATTTGATTCTGCTGAAAAACAGAAACTTTGCACGCACGAATATAATTTTGTTAAATCACAGAAACGTGCTTTTGCATTGATTCTTTTTTCTTCTGATCAATAAACAAATTTTCCAGGACTTCCTATTTTGGTAGGATTTTTAGAGTTCCATAAGTTTGCGTTAGTTACAGATTTCTAAAGACTATTCTGTTTTTGACAGATTCTGTTTTTCGTGTGTTGTTTGCTTATTTTGATGCATCTATGGCTAGTAAAATAGTTTATAAACCATAGAGAAGTTGGAATACAGTAGGTTTAAAACAAAAATAAATAAAGAATGAGTTCATTATAGTACCTTATGTGGTGGTTTTGTTTTCTTTCACTAACGGAGCTTATAAGATTTCCTGTTGAGTTTTGTGTTGTGAAGTATTCAAGTTTTGGGAATAGCTTTTATGGACTATGGAATAAGGAGTGGCAAGAGCCTAAGCTTGGGGATGCCCAAGACACCCCAAGATATTCAAGAATAGCCAAAAGCCTAAGCTTGGGGATGCCCCGGGAATGCATCCCCTCTTTCGTCTTCGTTCATTGGTAACTTTACTTGGAGCTATATTTTTATTCGCCACATGATATGTGTTTTGCTTGGAGCGTTGTGTATTATATTAGTCTTTGGTTTTTAGTTTAACACAATCATCCTTGCTGTACACACCTTTTGGGAGAAGCCTATTTGATTAGAATTTGCTAGAATACTCTATGTGCTTCACTTAGATCTTTTGAGCTTGATAGTTTTTGCTCTAGTGCTTCACTTATATTTTTTAGAGCACGGTGGTGGTTATTTTGAAGAAATTTCTAGTCTCTCATGCTTACCTTTTATCTTTTTGAGAGTCTTTTAGAACAGCATGGTATTTGCTATGGTCATAAAGTTGGTCCTAGAATGATGAGCATCCAAGTTGGGTATAATAAAAACTATCATAGAAAAAGAATTGGATGCTATGATCAATATGATGCTTGATAATTGTTTTGAGATATGGAGGTAGTGATATTAGAGTCATGCTAGTTGAGGTGATTATGAAAAATACTTGTGTTAAGGGTTGTGATTCCCGTAGCATGCACGTATGGTGAACCGCTTTGTGATGAAGTTGGAGCACAAATTTTTTATTGAGTGTCTTCCTTATGAGTGGCGGTCGGGGATGAGCGATGGTCTTTTCCTACCAATCTATCCCCCTAGGAGCATGCGCGTAGTGCTTTGGTTTTTGATGACTTCTAAATTTTTGCAACAAGTATATGAGTTCTTTTGACTAATGTTGAGTCCATGGATTATACGCACCCTTTCACCCTTCCACCATTGCTAGCCTCTCTTGTGTCGCGCAACTTTCGCCGGTACCATACACCCACCATATACCTTCCTCAAAATAGCCACCATACCTACCTATTATGGCATTTCCATAGCCATTCCGAGATATATTGCCAGGCAACTTTCCACCGTTCCGTTCATATGACACGCATTACTTTTGTCATATTTCTCTTTGCATGATCATGTAGTTGACATTGTATTTGTGGCAAGGCCACTTTCATAATTTTCATACATGTTGCTCTTGATTCATTGCATATCCCGGTACACCGCCGGAGGCATTCATATAGAGTCATATCTTGTTCTAGCTTTGAGTTGTAATTCTTGAGTTGTAAATCCATAAAAGTGTGATGATCTTCATTATTAGAGCATTATCCTAGTGAGGAAAGGATGATGAAGACTATGATTCCCCCACAAGTCGGGATGAGACTTCGGACTTTACAAAAAAAAGAGAAAGGCCAAAGAAAAAAAAAGAGAAAGGAAAAAAAGAAAAAAGAAAAAAAATGAGAGAAAAAGAGAGAAGGGACAATGCTACTATCTCTTTTTCCACACTTGTGCTTCAAAATAGCACCATGATCTTCATGATAGAGAGTCTCATATGTTGTCACTTTCATTTACTAGTGGGAATTTTTCATTATAAAACTTGGCTTGTATATTCCAATGATGGGCTTCCTCAAAAGTGCCCTAGGTCTTCATGAGCAAGCAAGTTGGATGCACACCCACTTAGTTTCTTTTGTTGAGCTTTCATACATTTATAACTCTAGTGCATCCGTTGCATGGCAATCCCTACTCACTCACATTGGTATCTATTAATGGGCATCTCCATAGCCCGTTGATACGCCTAGTTGATGTGAGACTATCTTCTGCTTTTTTGTCTTCTCCACAACCACCACTCTACACCACATATAGTGCTATATCCATGGCTCACGCTCATGTATTGCGTGAAAGTTGAAAGAGTTTGAGATTATTGAAGTGTGAAACAATTGCTTGGCTTGTCATCGGGGTTGTGAATTATTAAATACTTTGTGTGATGAAGATAGAGCAACAGCCAGACTATATGATTTTGTAGGGATAACTTTCTTTGGCCATGTTATTTTGAGAAGACATGATTACTTTGATTAGTATGCTTGAAGTATCACCATTTTCATGTTAATATGAACTTTTATTTTGTATCATTTGGATCTGAACATTCATGCCACAATAAAGAAAATTACATTGAGAATTATGCTAGGTAGCATTCCACATCAAAAATTTCTTTTTTATCATTTACCTACTCGAGGACGAGCAGGAATTAAGCTTGGGGATGCTTGATACGTCTCCAACGTATCTATAATTTTTGATTGTTCCATGCTATTATATTACCCCTTTTGGATGTTTATGGGCTTTATTTTACACATTTATATCATTTTTGGGACTAACCTACTAACCGGAGGCCCAGCCCGTATTGCTGTTTTTGCCTACTTCAGTATTTCGAAGAAAAGAAATATCAAACGGAGTCCAAATGGAATGAAACCTTCGGGAGCATGATTTTTGGAAGGAGCGTGATCCAGAGGACTTGGAGTGCAAGTCAAGAAGCAGCCGAGGCTCCCACGTGATAGGAGGGCGCGCCCCCCTATAGGACACGCCCCCCTGTCTCGTGGGCCCCTCGGGCGTCCACCGACGTACTTCTTCCTCCTATATAAGTCCACGTACCCTGAAAACATCCAGGGGCAGATAAAACACAATTTCCACCACCGTAACCTTCTTTATCCGCGAGATCTCATCTTGGAGCCTTCGCCGGCACTCTGCCGGAGGGGGAATCAACCATGGAGGGCTTCTACATCAACATCCTTGCCCCTCCGATGAGGTGTGAGTAGTTTACCACAGACCTACGGGTCCATAGTTATTAGCTAGATGGCTTCTTCTCTCTTTTTGGATCTCAATACAATGTTCTCCCCCTCTCTTGTGGAGATCTATTCGATGTAAACTCTTTTTGCGGTGTGTTTGTTGAGATCCGATGAATTGTGGGTTTATGATCAAGTTTATCTATGAATAATATTTGAATCTTCTCTGAATTCTTTTATGTATGATTGATTTATCTTTGCAAGTCTCTTCGAATTATCAGTTTCGTTTGGCCTACTAGATTGATCTTTCTTGCCATGGGAGAAGTGCTTAGCTTTGGGTTCAATCTTGCGGTGTCCTTACCTAGTGACAGAAAGGGTTGCAAAGCACGTATTGTATTGTTGCCATCGAGGATAACAAGATGGGGTTTATATCATATTTCTTGAGTTTATCCCTCTACATCATGTCATCTTGCTTAATGCATTACTCTGTTCTTATGAACTTATTACTCTAGATGCAGGCAAGAGTCGGTCGATGTGTGGAGTAATAGTAGTAGATGCAGTCAAGAGCCGGTCTACTTGTTGCGGACGTGATGCCTATATACATGATCATGCTTAGATAATCTCATAATTATTCGCTTTGCTTTCAATTGCTCGACAATAATTTGTTCACCCACCGTAATACTTATGCTATCTTGAGAGAAGCCACTAGTGAAACCTATGGCCCCCGGGTCTATCTCTTATCATATTTGCTTCCAATCTACTTTTATTTGCATCTTTAATTTTTGCATCTATATTATAAAATACCAAAAATATATCTATCTTATCATACTATCTTTATTAGATCTCACTTTCACAAGTGGCCGTGAAGGGATTGACAACCCCTTTATTGCGTTGGTTGCGAGTTTTTTTCCTTGTTTGTGTAGGTGTGTGGGACTTTTGAGGAGCCTCTTACTGGATTGATACCTTGGTTCTCAAAAACTGAGGGAAATACTTACACTACTATTGCTGCATCACCCTCTCCTCTTCGAGGAAAACCAACACAAGATCAAGACGTAGCAGGGATCATATTATAATGTACCGTTGTACTAAGCAAAATAAGAAGCATAAAAGATAAACATCACATGTAATCAAAATATGTGACATGATATGGCCACTATCATCTTGTGCCTTTGATCCCCATCTCCAAAGTACCGTCATGATCTCCATCATCACTGGCATGACACCATGCTGTCCATCATCTTGATCTTTATCAACGTGTTATCACATGGTCATCTCGCCAACTATTGCTTTTGCAACTATTGCTATCGCATAGCGATAAAGTAAGGCAATTATATGGCGCTTGCATCTTATGCAATAAAGAGACAACCATAAGGCTCCTGCTAGTTGCCGATAACTTTACCAAAACATGATCATCTCATACAACACATCATGTCTTGACCATATCATATCACAACATGCCCTGCAAAAACAAGTTAGACGTCCTCTACTTTGTTGTTGCAAGTTTTACGTGGCTGCTATGGGCTTAGCAAGAACCATTCTTACCTATGCATCAAAACCACAACGATTTTTCGTCAAGTGTGCTGGTTTAACCTTCAACAAGGACCGGGCGTAGCCACACTCGATTCAACTAAAGTTGGAGAAACAGACACTCACTAGCCACCTGTGTGCGAAGCACGTCGGTAGAAACAGTCTCGCGTAAGCGTACACATAATGTCGGTCTGAGCCGCTTCATCCAACAATACTGCCAAATCAAAGTATGACTTGCTGGTAAGTAGTATGACTATTATCACCCACAACTCTTTGTGTTCTACTCGTGCATATAACATCTACGCATAGACCTGGCTCGGATGCCACTGTTGGGAAACGCGGTAATTTCAAAAAATTTCCTACGATCACACAAGATCTATCTAGGTGATGCATAGCAATGAGAGGGGAGAGTGTGTCCACGTACCCTCATAGATCGAAAGCGGAAGCGTTTCAATAACGCGGTTGATGCAGTCGAATGTCTTCGCGATCCAACCGATCCAAGTACCGAATGTTTGGCACCTCCACGTTCAACACACGTTCAGCTCGATGACATCTCTCACACTCTTGATCCAGTTGAGGCCGAGGGTGAGGTCCGTTAGCACGACAGCGTGTCGATGGTGATGATGATGCTACTGGCGCAGGGCTTCGCCTAAGCTCCGCAACGGTATGATCGAGGTGTGTAACTGTGGAGGGGGGCACCGCACACGGCTAATAGATCAACTTTTGTGTCTATGGGGTACCCCCTGGCCACGTATATAAAGGAGGGAAGAGGAGGAGGCCGGCCTAGGAGGGGCGCGCCTATAAGGGGAGTCCAACTAGGATTCCCAATCCTAGTTGGAGTCCCCTTCCTTTTCCAAGAGGGGAGAGAGGGAAGGAGTAGGAGAGGGGGAAGGAAAGAGAGGGGGGCGCCACCCCCTCCCTAGTCCAATTCGGACTTGCCATGGGGGGGGGGGTGCGTGGCCATCCCTTGAGGCCCTTCTCTCCTTTCCTGCATGGCCCATTAAGGCCTAATACTTCCCCCGACGAATTCTCGTAACTCTCCGGTACTCCGAAAAATACCCGAATCACTCGGAACCTTTCCGATGTCCGAATATAGCCTTCCAATATATCGATATTTACGTCTCGACCATTTTGAGACTCCTCGTCACGTCTGTGATCTCATCTAGGACTCCGAACAAACTTCGGTCATCAAATCACATAACTCATAATACAAATCGTCATCGAAGGTTAAGCGCGCGGACCCTACGGGCTCAAGAACTATGAAGACATGACCGAGACACGTCTCCGATCAATAACCAATAGCGGAACCTGGATGCTCATATTGGTTCCTACATATTCTTCGAAGATCTTTGTCAGTCAAACCGCATAACAACGTACATTGTTCCCTTTGTCATCGGTATGTTACTTGCCCGACATTCGATCATCGGTATCATCATACCTAGTTCAATCTCGTTACCGGCAAGTCTCTTTAATCGTTCCGTAATACTTCATCCCGCAACTAACTCATTAATCACAATGCTTGCAAGGCTTATAGTGATGAGTATTACCAAGAGGGCCCAGAGATACCTCTCCGAAACACGGAGTGACAAATCCTAATCTCGATCTATGCCAACCCAACAAACACCTTTGGAGACACCTGCAGAGCACCTTTATAATCACCCATTTACGTTGTGACGTTTGGTAGCACACAAAGTGTTCCTCTGGTATTCGGGAGTTGCATAATCTCATAGTCTGAGGAACATGCATAAGTCACGAAGAGAGCAATAGCAATGAAATTGTAACAATCATAATGCTAAGCTAATAGATGGGTCATGTCCATCACATCATTCTCCTAATGATGTGATCCCATTCATAAAATTAAAACACATGTCTATGGTTAGGAAACATAACCATCTTTGATTAAAGAGCTAGTCAAGTAGAGGCATACTAGGGACACTATGTTTTGTCTATGTATTCACACATGTACTAAGTTTCTGGTTAATACAATTCTAGCATGAATAATAAACATTTATCATGAAATAAGGAAATAAATAATAACTTTATTATTGCCTCTAGGGCATATTTCCTTCAAGGCTAGGGTGGAATCAACATGTACACTTCATTTTTGCACCCCCAGCTCATTTCCTCTCCTTGGAGTTTGTCATTTCGACGGAAGTGGATATTGTGAGGAGATAGAAGTAGTACCGCTGCCAGAGCGGTAGTATGGTCCATGGTCCTCAAGCGGCAGTACCACTATCCTACAATGGTAGTACCGCTTGGGTGCATCAGCGGCAGTACCGTCTTGGTTTAGCACCGCTACCGCCTCGATTCAAGGATGTCTCTTCTCGTGTCGGCTTGTGCGGCAATAGCAATGGTAGTACCGCGGTCACCATCGCTACTAGTTCCGCCCAAACCCTCTTTCTCTCTCCCGTTCTCCCTCTTATGCTTCTGCTCTCAGTCTCTAGGGTAGTACCGCTGGTGGTCGTGGTAGTACCACTCCACTGAGCAGTAGTACCGCTTTGTGTGGGCTGAAGAGGGGGTAACAGTTGGATTGGTTCCCCCACTATAAAAGGAGGCTTGTTCACCAAGTTGACTAACCTCTTTTCCCCCAAGCTCCATTGTTGCTCCAAAGCTCATTTTTGCCCGATCTCTCTCCCTAGCCAATCAAACTTGTTGATTTTCTAGGGATTGGTTGAGAAGGCCCAGATCTACACTTCCACCAAGAGAAATTTGATCCCCCCACTAATCCCTTGCGAATCTTGTTACTCTGGGGTGTTTGAGCACCCTAGATGATTGAGGTCACCTCGGAGCCACATTCCATTGTGGTGAAGCTCCGTGGTATCATTGGGAGCCTCCAATCAAGTTGTGGAGATTGCTCCAACCTTGTTTGTAAAGGTTCGGTCGCCGCCTTCAAGGGCACCACTAGTGGAATCACGACATCTCGCATTGTGTGAGGGCATGAGGAGAATACGGTGGCCCTAGTGGCTTCTTGGGGAGCATTGTGCCTCCACACCGCTCCAACGGAGACGTACTTCCCCCAAAGGGAAGGAACTTCGTTAACACACCCTCGTCTCCAACGGCTCCACTTGTGGTTATCTCTTCCCTTTACTTTGTGCAAGTTTATATTGTGTTGTATAATTTGCTTGCACTTGTTGTTGTGGTTGTTTGCATCATATAGGTTGTTCACCTAGTTGCACATCTAGAAAACTTATTTGTTGCTAAACCTAATTTGTGAAGAAAAGCTAAAAATTGGTAGTTGCCTATTCACCCCCCTCTAGTCAACCATATCAATCCTTTCAATTGGTATCAGAGCCTCATCTCTTTATGAAGGGTTTCACCACCCTAAGAGTATGTGGTTGACACCGAGGAGGAAGTTCCCTAGGCCGTGGAGTTTACTTCGATCACTCGAGATGACTTAAATGAAGCTATGGCTTCACTTAAGACGTCTATGACGACCAAAGTCAAGTCCATGCTTAAAGAATTACTTGAGGGGATGAAATCCACTCCTGGTCTCGTGCTTGTGGTTAATCCCACATCATCGGAGTCAGAGGCCAATTCGACCAAGGAAGCGGCTAAAGGTACTCATGTTCCTTCCCCTCATGACAAGAATGGGATGGGAACCTTTGCCTCGGTTCCCCCTCCCCCGGTCTATGGAGGACCGGTCCCTACCACTCGCATTAATATTCATGGCCCTCCTCCCAAGCTTGTTAAGGGTGATTTTGCTAATTGGATCTTTCACATTAATTCTCATTTGAATCATTGCTCAACTAACCTTTGGAGAATTATTGACCATGGTTTCTACCCTCATGATCCAAACAACTTCACCTCAAGAGAAGAAGTGGACAATCAATACAATCACTCCGCATTGTTCATCCTTCAAGAAGCGGTCCCTCCCAAAGACCTAGCACATCTACGCCCGTTCACTCGTGCAAAGGATTGTCGGTAGCACATTGTTTCAATGTACAACGGGAGCTCAAGCATTCAACGGTCCAACTTTGAAGTGGTCCTTAATGAGGCCGATGAATTTGTGATGCTTGAAGATGAGGATCCGCGTGATCTTTACTGGAGGGTGACTACTCTTGCGGTTTCTCTCCAAGACCATGGAAGCAAGGATATGGATGACACTTGGATCAAGTGCAAGTTCCTCAAGGCCATCATGCCCTTCAACAAGGCCATGTCTTTCGTGATTCTTCAAAGGCCGAACTTTCACTGCTTAACCTCAAGTGAAGTGTTGGATGAGTTTATTACCATGAACATCATGAACAAGACCGCCGACAATGCTCTTGCTTGTGTCCGGTCAAAGAAAAGCAATACATCCCTTTCTTTGAAGGCCAAGGCAATCTCGGAAGAAGAAGAGGAGGAAGAAGAAGAGTGTGGCCCCGAGGACACCAAGTATGCTTACCATGAGCACATGGCTCTTGCGTCAAGTCAATTTTGGAGCAACAAGAGGAACTCAAGACCCAACTTCACCAAGAACAACTCAAGTGGGTCAAAGAGTAAGCAACATGTAAGAACTTGTTACAATTGTGGCAATGTGAGTCACTTTGCGGTGGATTGCCCTTATGAGAAGAGGAAGGCAATGGTGGCAAACTCATTCGGAAGGATAAAACCAAGTCTTTCCCTAGCAAGAACAACTTCACTAAGAAGCCTCCTCCAAAGGGCTTGGTGGCACTAGAAGAGTATGCCTCCGATGATGATGAGGAAGATACAAGTGGATAAGGAATGGCAATGGCAACCATTGCTATTGCTATATCTTCCCCCCTCCAAGGTGTCTCTCTTCGGCGCCCCCAAGGAAACCACCATTGCCAAGTGTCTCATGACCAAAGGTATCAACAAGGTAACTCCTAACATCAAAAGCACCATCATTACTACTCCTTTGTTGTTAGATTGTGTTGATGATAGTGAGGTGGATAAAGTTGATGAGAATGAGTTCACCAAGTTTGTGAGCAAGCTCAAGGGTGATTCCAAGAAGCACTTTGTTGCTCTCTTGGAACAACTTGGTGAGGCTAATGATATCATTGAGTCTCATGAGGATACTATCTCCAAGTTGGAGGAGCATAGTCATGACTATGCCGATGAAATTGCGGATCTTTCCATTGCTCTAAAGGAAGAGAAAGATCTTCGTTTGACTCTTGAGGAGTCACACAACGTTGGTCATGCTAAATTGCAAAAAGATCTTGATCATGCTATTGTTCTTACTCGTGTGCTTAAATCCGAGAAAGCCAAACTGGGGGTTGGCCATGCTAGACTCAAGTAAGATTTTGATACACTTGACAAGGCTCACAAGGTCTTGAAGGGTGTTCATGACTCTCTCAAAGAGTCTCATGATCAACTCCAAGTTAAGCTAACCAAGGAGATTTCCACTTGTCCTCCTTTTGTTCTAATTGATAATGTTCATGCTACTAACCCTTGTTGTGAGCATGTGCACCTTGTGTAGGAAAATGCTAAGTTGAAAGAGCAATTTGAGAAAGGCCTTGTGTCTTGCATACAAGGTGAAAAGAATCTTAATGACCTTTTGAGCAATCAAAAGGAAGTTGTAGGAAAAGAAGGATTGGGTTTTGCAACCAAGTCAAAGAAGAAGAAGAAGAACAACAACACCAAACAACCTCCTCTGATCAAGAAGACATTTGTCAAGGCGGGTGAGGGTACTCATGAGAAGAAGAATAACAAGGAAGTGGATAGTGGAACCAAGAAGGGTAAAACGACTCCTACCAACAAAGCCGACGACTTTAACCCCTCTTATGTTTTATGCCGTGCTCATGATGGACATGTCTATGCTAAATTTGTTGGTTCTTATTATGAGTAAATTGAATGGTCTATTTGGGTTCCTAAGACCCTTGTCACTAACCTCAAAGGACCCATTCAAGAATGCCAAGCATTGATCTCTTGTAGGAGTTTGCTTCTGGTGGAGTGTCATGGTTGCTTGATAGTGGAGCAACAAATCATTTGACCAGGAGCAAGGACTTGGTGGTGGATGTGCATCCAATTCCATCTATGCCCACCCATGTCCAATTTGGTGATGCCTCAGCTTCTAAGGTATTGGGACTTGGCAAGGTGGTCATCTCTCAAGATTTAACTATTGAGAAAGTCATGCTTGTTGAGTCCCTTGCATACAATTTACTTTCCGTTCGTCAACTTGCACTTATGGGCTTTGCAACATTCTTTGATCTTGATACCGTGGCCCTTTTGTGGAGCAAGACTCTTAAAGTAGCATTTGTTGGGCATGTCAAGAACAGTCTCTATGCGGTGAACTTTTTGGAGCGTCCCACTAAGATAGCGACTTGCCTAATGGCTAAAGTTGATGTGGGTTGGCTTTGGCATCACCGACTAGCCCATGTCCATATGAGATCTTTGCAAAGTCTCCTCAAAAGGGATCACGTCCGTGGACTAACAAATGTGAGTTTTGCCAAAGACCATGCTTGCAGTGCTTGTTTTGAAGGAAAGCTTCATGAAACGGCTCACCATCCCACAACTATCATCTATTCAAAGAGGCCCTTGGAGATCCTTCACATGGATCTCTTTGGACCTCCATCCTTTGATAGTCTTGGTGGAAGAAAGTATTGCTTGGTGATTGTAGATGACTATTCAAGATATACATGGGTATACTTCTTCAAGAGGAAGAGTGGGACTCAACAAACCGTCATCAACTTTGCAAATGAAGCTCAATGTCAACATAATGCAAAGATCTTGATGATTAGAAGCAACAACACCGAGTTCAAGAACTACACCTTGGATGAGTTTCTTATTGACGAGGGGATCAA
The DNA here is from genome assembly GCF_002162155.2 of Triticum dicoccoides. NCBI lineage: Eukaryota > Viridiplantae > Streptophyta > Magnoliopsida > Poales > Poaceae > Triticum > Triticum dicoccoides. The sequence goes on from NC_041387.1 coordinate 434,894,826, forward strand.
GCACCAATATGCCGCACCCTATACCCCTCAACAAAATGGTGTGGCGGAGAGGAAGAACCGAACATTGATGGATGCGGCAAGGACCATGATGGCGGAATTCAAGTCTCCGTACAACTTTTGGGCCGAAGCCATCAACACCGCATGCCATGCATCCAGTAGGCTCTACCTCCGCAAAGGCTTGAACAAGAATCCATAAGAGATACTTACCGGCAAAAGCCCAATCTCAAGTACTTCCGGGTGTTCGGTTGTAAGTGTTTCATTCTCAATAAAGGTGTTCGTTTGTCTAAATTCAAACCTAGAGCTCAAGAGGGCATATTTGTTGGTTATGCTACAAACTCTCATGCTTACTGTGTCCTCAACAAGTCCACCAGACTGATTGAGGAGACATGTAATATAGAGTTTGATGATAATAATGGCTCCCAAGTGGAGCAAAGTGGTCTTTGTGATGTAGGTGATGAAATTCCTCCTCAAGCCATAAGAAGAATGGGGATTGGTCAAATACTTCCAATTGAGGAACCTCTTGTGGCCGAAGGAGAAGGACAATGCTCTAATCAAGTGGAGCCATTACCTATACTAGGCCCACACACTTCCAAAGAACAAAATGAAGGCCCTAAACCTAATGAACAAGATCATGGGCAAGATCAACCCCATGGAGGGGGTGATGTGCCAAATAATTTCCAAGATCAAGTTCATGCCTCCGAGCGCGTTCAAGGTCAAGAGCAAGCTCAAGATGTGCAAGATCAAGAGCCAACTCAAGGTCAAGAGCAAGCTCAAGACGGTGCTCAAGATCAAGAGCAAGCTCAAGATCAAGAGCAAACCCAAGACGGTGATCAAGATGTGCAAGATAATCCTCAAATGCCCACTGAGGAACTTTTGGAGCGCCGCGCCGCTAAACTGGCTTCCAAGATAAAGCATCAACAACATGCCATGGAGAATGTGCTTGGAAGCTTGAGAAAAGGGGTAACTACTCGCAAACAGTCGTCAAACTTATGTGAGCATCACGCGTTTGTTTTGTGTGTTGAACCCCAAAAGGTACATGAGGCTGTTGATGATGAGGATTGGCTTGAAGCAATGCATGATGAACTCAATGACTTTGAGCGCAATGAAGTTTGGGATTTAGTACCAAGGCCATCGGAGGAACATAATGTTATTGGAACCAAATGGGTCTTCAAGAACAAGCAAGATGCAAATGGTGTGGTTGTTCGAAACAAGGCAAGGTTGGTGTCACAAGGCTACTCCCAAGTCGAGGGTATTGACTACGGTGAAACCTTTGCCCCCGTTGCTCGTCTTGAATCCATTCGCATGTTGATTGCTTATGCTTCTCATCATGACTTTAAATTGCAACAAATGGATGTGAAAAGTGCATTTTTTAATGGTCCTTTGAATGAGTTGGTATATGTCAAACAACCTCCAGGATTCGAGGATCCCAAATTCCCCACTCATGTATACAGACTCAAAAAGGCGCTCTATAGCCTTAAGCAAGCCCCACGTGCGTGGTATGAGCACCTTACCGAGTTGTTGCAAGATCATGGGTTTGAAATTGGGAAAATTGACCCCACTCTTTTTACTAAGAGGGTCAAAGGGGATTTGTTCATATGCCAACTATATGTTGATGATATTATCTTTGGTTCTCCTAACAAATCTTTCAATGATGATTTTGCCGCACTAATGACTGAGAAGTTTAAGATGTCTATGATGGGAGAGTTAAAGTTCTTTCTCAGGTTCGAAATCAAGCAAAGAAGAGAAGGAACTTTCATCAACCAAGCCAAGTACACACAAGACATGCTCAAGAAATTCAAGCTAGATGATGTCAAACCGGTCAAGTTTCCAATGCCCACCAAATGCAAGCTTGACAGTGATCCAAATGGTAAAGCGGTGGATCAAAAGGTATATCGTTCCATGATTGGATCCTTGCTTTACCTTTGTGCATCTAGACCGGATATCATGTTGAGTGTGGGAATTTGTGCACGGTTTCAAGCCGTACCTAAGGAAAGCCACTATGTGGCGGTCAAGCGAATCTTTTGATATTTGGATCATACCCCAAACTTTGGCTTATGGTACCCCAAAGGAGCAAGCTTTGATCTCATTGGTTACTCAAATTCGGATTGGGCGAGAGATTGTGTGGATAGGAAGTCAACTTCCGGAGGGTGCCAATTCCTTGGTCGCTCTTTGGTGAGTTGCTCTTCAAAGAAGAAAAATTGTATATCTCTCTCATCCATCGAGGCTGAGTATGTAGCCGCCGCAAGTTGTTGTGCACAATTGCTATGGATGAGGCAAAATTTAAAGGATTACGGTGTCACTTGTGACAAAGTGCCTCTTCTATGTGACAATGAAAGTGCAATCAAGATTTCTCACAATCCGGTGCAACATAGCAAGACGAAGCATATTGAGATTCGCCACCATTTTATTCGAGATCACATCAAGCATGGATATTTATATCATCTACATAAACACTCAAGAGCAATTAGCGAATATTTTCACGAAGCCTCTAGATGAAGCAAGATTCTCGAGTTAAGGCATGAGCTAAATATCATTGATTCGAGCAATGTGGCTTGAATCTAGGCACACCCCACCACACTCATCATTATATCTTGTTTTAGATGTACGCATGGACATAGGGGGAGTATTGTTCTCTCAATGAACTCTTCCGCCCCCATTACGCATAAATTGATCACGTCTTTCACGTTAGCCCTTTTTATGGTAATTGTGATTCAAAGATGAGTTTTGGTCATGGGCCCAAGGTTAAAATCTTCGCGGTACCATACCACTTGACTCAAACATAGGTGGCCTCGGCCACCACCCTCTCTTTGAGAGTTGTGTGGTTTTTGTTTCTTGTCCTCTCATGGGCATTTTTCTGCCTTTGAGTTTGCTCCCTCACCTCTTCGTGTGTTCTCCTTGCTTGAGCTAAGCCTGTTTTCTATCTAGTCTTTGAGTTGTTGACTGGGTGGTACTACCGCTGGAGGCGCACGGTACTACTGCTGATGGACATCAAGAGGTACTATCGCCCGCCCGAGCGGTACTACCGCTGCGAGGTGGGACTGGGGGGTTATGTTGGGGCAGGGGGAGTTTCTTTCTCCCCCATACCATTCACTTGACCCTCTCGTCTTGTTCGTGCGCCAGCAACGAACTCACCGTAGGAGGGTGCCGGTGGGCCGCCTACTCCGGGCCGTCTTTCACCTTTTCCTCCGGTGGGATCAATCCCCACCCCTTCCTCCAGCCATGGATGCTGGTATTGCCCCCGATATCCTGCTCTTTGCTTCTAGGTTTCAGATCTAGTCTTTAGGGGCAATAGGCTTTGCATTCATCGATTTTTGGCCAAATCGAGGTTTGAGTAGGATGGTGAAGGCTACTAGACAGTTTGGATTGATGTTTGGTAGGTTTATTTTTGAATTTGGCATCCCAGCAGTACCGGATTTGGCCGCGGCAGTAGGAAAACCGCCGTTCCCTGCCTGGAGCGGTACTACCATTCCCCTGGAGCGGTACTACCGCTTCCAGAGCGCGGTACTACCGTTGGATGTCAACTTCCACCATACTCGTACCAAATGTTGGTCCTTGTTACTTCATTTTCTGGTGGCTTATGCTCGTTCGCTCATGTTGTTTCTTGTGTTCATGTGTTTGGTTCCAGGTGATGGCCCTTCAGAGCAACCTGTCTGTCGTGTCAACCCTGGGTGTACTAGTTCAAAGTGCTATCGTACTTCTGAGTCAGGGGCTGCTTCCTCAAGTGTTCCTCCTCCTCAGCCCAAGAAGACTGTTGCAAACAAGCCCAAGCCTAGGGCCAAGTCTGTGACAGAGATGACTGCAAAGGAGTTCTAGGAAAGGCACCGGCGCAACCCATGCAGAAGATCAAGAACCCACTTTGATCAACCGCCCGTTCTGGAACCATTTTTAGTGGGCAATCTATTTTGATGTGATCAAAGAAAAGAAGAATCTCTATGTTGATGTCCGCTCCATCGACATTGCCTATATGGAGAAGGATCCTGCCTACTTTCGCGAAGCTCTGCAGATGTGTACTCAGCTGAATATTCTCAGGATCATGGAGTTCAACAAGGACCTTGATGCGGATTTGGTGGCTCAATTTTATGCCACGGTTCATCTGGGCACTGATGCGGAAAGGACCTTGACTTGGATGACTAATGGCAAATTTCTGTCTGTCAAATGGAAGGCATTCATGGAATTGTTTGGGATTGAAGATCAAGGGCTTGAGCACCCGGTTGGCTTTCGTCCTCACCAGAAGACAACTTCTACTCACAAGCAAGCTCTTTGGTTGTTCTACACTGTGAATATTAACCCCGAGACACAAAGGAGACGTATGAGCCGCCTGCCTACCTGGACATCCTTCATCGCATCTTCAGGGAGACTCTTTTCCCACGCATTGGGAACTTGGATATGGTTCACTCATTTCTTGTGGACATGTTACTTTTCTGTCAGCATGAGAAGGAAGAAAACACTGGAGATTCCTTGGATATCTCTCATGTCATGTGGTCTGAGCTTCTCTCCGCTATCTCCGAGCGCAAGTGCCCGATCTATGGTCCTTTTCTCATGTTGCTTATTGAGAAGGCTTGGGAGCACACTTATCCTGGTGTCGTGCTGGAGACTAGCAAGTTGATCCCTCATGAGATCAAGCGTCTGAGGAAGAAGGAGAACTAGGGCACTTCGGTTCCGAAGTCTGGGATTCCGTTAGGAGCTGACAAGGCTGAGGCAGAGGCTGATGCTGACATTGATTTGGACTATGTGCCCTCTAGAGCGGATCCCTCATGGGCAAAGAAGCTCAAGTGCAAGATTAAGAAACTTTTCTACATGGAGTCTCATGGTCAGTATATGGCTCATGTGTCTGAGAAGAAGGCTAGGAGTCGCCACAAGGAGATCATGCATCAGTTTGGTGCGACAGTTGCCAGCGGTTCTGAGGGCAAGATCACCAATGAGGAGTGGGTTCAGCAGCACTGCCCTTGGTCAGACTTAGACACTGAGCAGACCCTGCCGATGACGGAGGAGTGGACGATCACGCATGGATGTGATGATGGAGATCGTCAGTTGTGTTATCACCTATGGCCGTAGCAGCACTCTTTGCCCTTTTGGTGTCTCGATGCCAAAGGGGAAGAGAGTTTAGGGATTTGTCGAGTTGCGAGTGTGTCTTTTTTTGCCTTGTATTTCTCTCTCGCAAACTCTTTTCTCGTCTTTTGCTTTGGTTTGGTTTGTGCTTGTGAGACCTAGTAGCCTATCATATGGTGTGAGACATATGCTACCCTATCCTATTATTATCTTTTTATGTCGAGTACTTTAGTAGTTTGTGAGTTCATGCTTATCTCATATGTCTACTTTGCTCACTTGCTACTCTATTGCATCCTAGCTCATATATGTCTCACCTTTTATGCAAATGTTGTCAGACTATAAAATATAGTGGGAGTGTTGATCCTAGTGTGTGTACTTTGCAATCCAAAGGCACCTCTAATTAAGTGCACACATCTAGGGGGAGCCCTTCTATATTTTGTAGTCTCTGGGATTTGCTTATTCTCATGTCATTCCTTGTTGCAAATCCCGTGTTTTTATCAATCCACCAAAAAGGGGGAGATTGTTAGGGCATGTCTCTCTCTAAGTAGTTTTGGTGATTGATGACAACGCGTTTGCAGACTAATCATCTGTGTTGAGTTTTTTAGAGATTCATTCTTTGGCATGGGACGATTCTTTCCCCTCGGAGCCTTAAGTGAAGACGGTGTAGTCTCTTTCGTTTCGGTTTTGGTGGACTTGAGTCATAGGAGACACCGTACTATTAAGGGGGGGCTCCACAATGGAAAGGCCAGGGTGGAATCAACACGTACACTTCATTTTTGCACCCCAGCTCCTTTCCTCTCCTTGGAGTTTGTCATTTCGACGGAAGTGGAGATTGTGAGGAGATAGCGGTAGTACCACCGCCAGAGTGGTAGTACGGCCCATGGTCCTAAAGCGGCAGTACCGCTGTCCTACAGCGGTAGCACCGCCTGGGTGCATCAGCGGCAGTACCGTCCTAGTTTGGCACCGCTAGCGCCTCCATTCAAGGATATCTCTTCTTGTGTTGAGCTGTGTGGCAGTAGTATCAGCAGTAGCAGCGGTAGTACCACCCTGAGTAGTAGTACCACGGCCACCACCGCTACTAGTGCCACCCAAACCCTCTTTCTCTTTCACATTCTCCCTCTTATGCCTCTGCTCTCAGTCTCCACGGTAGTACCGCTGGTGGTCACGGTAGTACCACAGCTACCAGCAGTAGTACCGCTCCACTGAGCAGTAGTACTGCTCTGTGCGGGCTGAAGAGGGGGTAACGGTTGGATTGGTTCCCCCACTATAAAAGGAGGTCTTCTTCTCCAAGTTGACTAACCTCTTTTCCCCCAAGCTCCATTGTTGCTCCAAAGCTCATTTTTTCCCGATCTCTCTCCCTAGCCAATCAAACTTGTTGATTTTCTAGGGATTGGTTGAGAAGGCTGCTACATCTTGAGCTTGCGCTGGTTTTCCTTGAAGAGGAAAGGGTGATGCAGCAATAGTAGCGTAAGTATTTCCCTCAGTTTTTGAGAACCAAGGTATCAATCCAGTAGGAGGCTCCTCAAAAGTCCCACACACCTACACAAACAAACAAAGAACTCGCAACCAACGCAATAAAGGGGTTGTCAATCCCTTCACGGCCACTTGCAAAAGTGAGATCTAATAGAGATAGTATGATAAGATAAAATATATTTTTGGTATTTTATAATATAGATGCAAAAGGTAAAGATGCAAATAAAAGTAGATTGGAAGCAAATATGATAAGAGATAGACCCGGAGGCCATAGGTTTCACTAGTGGCTTCTCTCAAGATAGCATAAGTATTACGGTGGAGAACGAATTACTGTCGAGCAATTGATAGAAAAGCGAATAGTTATGAGATTATCTAGGCATGATCATGTATATAGGCATCACGTCCGTGACAAGTAGACCGACTCCTACCTGCATCTACTACTATTACTCCACATATCGACCGACTCCTGCCTGCATCTAGAGTATTAAGTTCATAAGAACAGAGTAACGCCTTAAGCAAGATGACATGATGTAGAGGGATAAACTCAAGCAATATGATATAAACCCCATATTTTTATCCTCGATGGCAACAATACAATACATGCCTTGCTGCCCCTGCTGTCACTGGGAAAGGACACCGCAAGATTGAACCCAAAGCTAAGCACTTCTCCCATGGCAAGAAAGATCAATCTAGTGGGCCAAACCAAACTGATAATTCGAAGAGACTTGCAAAGATAACTCAATCATACATAAAAGAATTCAGAGAAGATTCACATATTATTCATAGATAAACTTGATCATAAACCCACAATTCATCGAATCTCGACAAACACACCGCAAAAAGAGTTTACATCGAATAGATCTCCACAAGAGAGGGGGAGAACATTGTATTGAGATCCACAAAGAGAGAAGAAGCCATCTAGCTAATAACTATGGACCCGTAGGTCTGTGGTAAACTACTCACAACTCATCGGAGGGGCTATGGTTTTGATGTAGAATCCCTCCATGGTCGATTCCCCCTCCGGCGGAGCGCCGACGAAGGCTCCAAGATGGGATCTCACGGATACAGAAGGTTACGGTGGTGGAAATTGTGTTTCGTTGGCTCCTTGGATGTTTTCGGGGTACATAGGCTTATATAGGAGGAAGAAGTACGTCGGTGGCCGCCCGAGGGGCCCACGAGACAGGGGGCGCGCCCTATAGGGGGGGGGGCTCCTATCTCGTGGAGGCCTCGGCTGCTTCTTAACTTGCACTCCAAGTCCTCTGGATCATGTTCGTTCCAAAAATCACGCTCTCGAAGTTTTCATTCCGTTTGGACTCCGTTTGATATTCCTTTTCTTTGAAATACTGAAATAGGCAAAAAAACAGCAATACGGGTTGGGCCTCCGGTTAGTAGGTTAGTCCCAAAAATGATATAAATGTGTAAAATAAAGCCCATAAACATCCAAAAGGGGTAATATAATAGCATGGAATAATAAAAAAATTATAGATACGTTGGAGACGTATCAAGCATCCCCAAGCTTAATTCCTGCTCATCCTTGAGTAGGTAAATGATAAAAAGAGAATTTTTGATGTGGAATGCTACCTAGCATAATTCTCAATGTAATTTTCTTTATTGTGGCATGAATGTTCAGATCCAAATGATTCAAAATAAAAGTTCATATTGATAAAATAAATAGTAACACTTCAAGCATACTAATCAAGGTAATCATGTTTTCTCAAAATAACATGGGAAAAGAAAGTTCATCCCTACAAAATGATATAGTTAGGCTATGCTTCATTTTCGTCACACAAAGATGTTCCCAAATTCTATACCCCCGATGACAAGCCAAGCAATTGTTTCATACTTAAATAATCTCAAACTTTTTCAACCTTCACACAATACATGAGCGTGAGCCATGGATATAGCACTATGGGTGGAATAGAATATGATGATGGGGATTGTGTGGAGAAGACAAAAAGGGAGAAAGTCTCACATTGACGAGGATAATCAACGGGCTATGGAGATGCCCATCAATTGATGTCAACATGAGGAGTAGGGATTGAAGGAAATATGCCCTAGAGGCAATAATAAAGTTATTATTTATTTCCTCATATCATGATAAATGTTTATTATTCATGCTAGAATTGTATTAACCGGAAACATGATACATGTGTGAATACATAGACAAACTTAATGTCACTAGTATGCCTCTACTTGACTAGCTCATTAATCAAAGATGGTTATGTTTTCTAACCATAGACATGTGTTGTCATTTGATTAATGGGATCACGTCATTAGGAGAATGATGTGATTGACTTGACCCATTCCGTTAGCTTAGCACTTGATCGTTTAGTATGTTGCTATTGCTTTCTTCGTGACTTATACAAGTTCCTACAACTATGAGATTATGCAACTCCCGTTTATCGGAGGAACACTTTGTGTGCTACCAAACATCACAATGTAACTGCGTGATTATAAAGGAGCTCTACAGGTGTCTCCAAAGGTACATGTTGAGTTGGCGTATTTCGAGATTAGGTTTTGTCACTCCGATTGTCGGAGAGGTATCTCTGGGCCCTCTCGGTAATGCACATCACTATAAGCCTTGCAAGCAATGTAGCTAAAGAGTTAGTTACAGAATGATGCATTACGTAATGAGTAAAGAGACTTGCTGGTAACGAGATTGAACTAGGTATTAGGATACCGATGATCGAATCTCGGGCAAGTAACATACCGATGACAAAGGGAACAATGTATGTTGTTATGCGGTTTGACCGATAAAGATCTTCGTAGAATATGTAGGAGCCAATATGAGCATCCAGGTTCCGCTATTGGTTATTGACCGAAAACGGTTCTCGGTCATGTCTACATAGTTCTCGAACCTGTAGGGTCCGCACGCTTAAGGTTTCGATGACAGTTATATTATGAGTTTATGAGTTTTGATGTACCGAAGTTTGTTCGGAGTCCCGAATGTGATGACTGAAATGACGAGGAGTCTCAAAATGGTCGAGACATGAAGATTGATATATTGGAAGCCTATATTTGGATGTCGGAAGTGTTCCGGGTGAAAACGGGATTTTACCGGAGTACCGGGAGGTTACCAGAACCCCCCGGGAGCTTAATGGACCTACATGGGCCTTAGTGGAAATAGAGGGCAGCAAGGGGAGTGTGGGGCACGCCCCCCAAGGCCCAAACCGAATTGGTTTAGGGCAAGGGGGGCTGGCCCCCTCTTTCATTCTCCTCCTCTCCGTTTCCTTCCCCTCTCCTAGTCCAACAAGGAAGGAGGGAGTCCTACTCCCGGTGGGAGTAGGACTCCCCACGGCGTGCCCCCTCCTCGGCCGGCCGCCCCCTCCCCCCTTGCTCCTTTATATACGGGGGCAGGGGGCACGTCTAAGACACAACAATTGATCACTTGATCTCTTAGCCGTGTGCTGTGCCCCCCTCCACCATAGTCCTCCTCGATAATATTGTAGCGGTGCTTAGGCGAAGCCCTGCGATGGTAGAACATCAAGATCGTCACCACGCCGTCGTGCTGACGGAACTCTTCCCCGACATTCTGTTGGATCGGAGTACGGGGAACGTCATCGAGCTGAACGTGTGCTAGAACTCGGAGGTGCCGTAGTTTCGGTGCTTGATCGGTCGGGCCGTGAAGACGTACGACTACATCAACCACGTTGTTCTAACGCTTCCACTTTCGGTCTACGAGGGTACATGGATAACACTCTCCCATCTCGTTGCTATGCATCACCATGATCTTGCGTGTGCATAGGAATTTTTTTGTAATTACTACGTTCCCCAACAGTGGCATCCGAGCCAGGTTTTATGCGTAGATGTTATATGCACGGGTAGAAAACAAGTGAGTTGTGGGCGATACAAGTCATACTGCTTACCAGCATGTCATACTTTGGTTCAGCGGTATTGTTGGATGAAGCGGCCCGGACCGACATTACGCGTACGCTTACACGAGACTGGTTCTATCGACGTGCTTTGCACACAGGTGGCTGGCAGGTGTTTGTTTCTCCAACTTTATTTGAACCAAGTGTGGCTACGCCCGGTCCTTGCGAAGGTTAAAACAACACTAACTTGACGAACTATCGTTGTGGTTTGATGCATAGGTAAGAACCGTTCTTGCTCAGCCCGTAGCAGCCTCGTAAAATTTGCAACAACAAAGTAGAGGACGTCTAACTTGTTTTTGCAGGGCATGTTGTGATGTGATATGGTCAAGACGTGATACTATATTTTATTGTATGAGATGATCATGTTTTGTAACCGAAGTTATCGGCAACTAGCAGGAGCCATATGGTTGTCGCTTTATTGTATGAAATGCAAACGCCCTGTAATTGCTTTACTTTATCACTAAGCGGTAGCGATAGTCGTAGAAGCAATAGATGGCGTAAACGACAATGATGCTATGATGGAGATCAAGGTGTCGCAGCGGTAACGATGGTGATCACGACGGTGCTTCGGAGATGGAGATCACAAGCACAAGATGATGATGGCCATATCATATCACTTATATTGATTGCATGTGATGTTTATCCTTTATGCATCTTATCTTGCTTTGATTGACGGTAGAATTTTAAGATGATCTCTCACTAATTATCAAGAAGTGTTCTCCCTGAGTATGCACCATTGCGAAAGTTCTTCGTGCTGAGACACCACGTGATGATCGGGTGTGATAGGCTCTATGTTCAAATACAACGGGTGCAAAACAGTTGCACACGCGGAATACTCAGGTTAAACTTGTTGAGCCTAGCATATACAGATAAGGCCTCGGAACACGGAGACCGAAAGGTCGAACATGAATCATATAGTAGATATGATCAACGTAGTGATGTTCACCATTGAAAACTACTCCATCTCATGTGATGATCAGACATGGTTTAGTTGATTTGGATCATGTGATTACTTAGATGACTAGAGAGATGTCTGTCTAAGTGGGGGTTCTTTAGTAATATAATTAATTGAACTTAAATTTATCATGAACTTAGTACCTGATAGTATTTTGCTTGTCTATGTTTGTTGTAGATAGATGGCTCGTGTTGTTGTTCCGTTGAATTTTAACGCGTTCCTTGAGAAAGCTAAGTTGAAAGATGATGGTAGCAATTACACAGGCTGGGTCCGTAACTAGAGGATTATCCTCATTGCTGCACAGAAGAATTACGTCCTGGAAGCACCGCTGGGTGCCAGGCCTACTGCAGATGCAACTGACAATGTTATGAACGTCTGGCAGAGCAAAGCTGATGACTACTCAATAGTTCAGCGTGCCATGCTTTACGGCTTAGAACCAGGACTTCAACGATGTTTTGAACATCATGGAGCATATGAGATGTTCCGGGAGTTGAAGTTAATATTTCAAGCAAATGCCCAGATTGAGAGATATGAAGTCTCCAATAAGTTCTATAGCTGTAAGATGGAGGAGAATAGTTCTGTCAGTGAACATATACTCAAAATGTCTGGGTATAATAATCACTTGATTCAATTGGGAGTTAATCTTCCTAATGGTAGTGTCATTGAAAGAATTCTTCAATCACTGCCACCAAGCTACAAGAGCTTCATGATGAACTATAATATGCAAGGGATGGACAAGACTATTCCCGAGCTCTTCGCAATGCTAAAGGCTGCGGAGGTAGAAATCAAGAAGGAGCATCAAGTGTTGATGGTCAATAAGACCACCAGTTTCAAGAAAAAGGGTAAAGGGAAGAAGAAGGGGAACTTCAAAAAGAACAACAAGCAAGTTACTGCTCAAGAGAAGAAACCCAAATCTGGACCTAAGCCTGAGACTGAGTGCTTCTACTGCAAGCAGACTGGACACTGGAAGCGGAACTGCCCCAAGTATTTGGCGGATAAGAAGGATGGCAAGGTGAACAAAGGTATATGTGATATACATGTTATTGATGTGTACCTTACTAATGCTCGCAGTAGCACCTGGGTATTTGATACTGGTTCTGTTGCTAATATTTGCAACTCGAAACAGAGACTACGGATTAAGCGAAGATTGGCTAAGGACAAGGTGATGATGCGCGTGGGAAATGGTTCCATAGTCGATGTGATCGCGGTCGGCACGCTACCTCTACATCTACCATCGGGATTAGTTTTAGACCTGAATAATTGTTATTTGGTGCCAGCGTTGAGCATGAACATTATATCTGGATCTTGTTTGATGCAAGACGGTTATTCATTTAAATCAGAGAATAATGGTTGTTCTATTTATATGAGTAATATCTTTTATGGTCATGCACCCTTGAAGAGTGGTCTATTTTTATTAAATCTCGATAGTAGTGATACACATATTCATAATGTTGAAGCCAAAAGATGCAGAGTTGATAATGATAGTGCAACTTATTTGTGGCATTGCCGTTTGGGTCATATTGGTGTAAAGCGCATGAAGAAACTCCATACTGATGGACTTATGGAATCACTTGATTATGAATCACTTGGTACTTGCGAACCGTGCCTCATGGGCAAGATGACTAAAACGCTGTTCTCCGGAACTATGGAGCGAATAGCTGATTTGTTGGAAATCGTACATACCGATGTATGTGGTCCAATGAATATTGAGGCTCGCGGCGGGTATCGTTATTTTCTCACCTTCATAGATGATTTGAGCAGATATGGGTATATCTACTTGATGAAACACAAGTCTGAAACATTTGAAAAGTTCAAAGAATTTCAGAGTGAAGTGGAAAATCATTGTAACAAGAAAATAAAGTTTCTACGATCTGATCGTGGAGGAGAATATTTGAGTTACGAGTTTGGTTTACATTTGAAGCAATGCAGAATAGTTTCGCAACTCACGCCACCCGGAACACCACAATGAAATGGTGTGTCCGAACGTCATAATCGTACTTTACTAGATATGGTGCAATCTATGATGTCTCTTACTGATTTACCGCTATCGTTTTGGGTTATGCTTTAGAGACGACCACATTCACGGTAAATAGGGCACCATCAATATCCATTGAGACGACGCCTTATGAACTATGGTTTGGCAAGAAACCAAAGTTGTCGTTTCTTAAAGTTTGGGGCTGCGATGCTTATGTGAAGAAACTTCAACCAGATAAGCTCGAACCCAAATCAGAGAAATGTGTCTTCATAGGATACCCAAAAGAGACTATTGGGTACACCTTCTATCACATATCTGAGGGCAAGATTTTTGTTGCTAAATTCGGATCCTTTCTAGAGAAGGAGTTTCTCTCAAAAGAAGTGAGTGGGAGGAAAGTAGAACTTGATGAGGTAACTGTACCTGCTCCCTTATTGGAAAGTAGTTCATCACAAGAACCGGCTCCTGTGACAACTACACCAATCAGTGAGGAAGCTAATGATATTAATCATGAAACTTCAGATCAAGTTACTACCGAACTTCGTAGGTCAATCAGAGTAAGATCCGCACCAGAGTGGTACGGTAATCCTATTCTGGAAGTCATGTTACTTGACCATGGAGAACCTACGAACTATGAGGAAGCGATGATGAGCCCATATTCCGCAAAATGGCTTGAGGCCATGAAATCTGAGATGGGATCCATGTATGAGAACAAAGTATGGACTTTGGTTGACTTGCCCGATGATCGGCAAGCCATCGAGAATAAATGGATCTTGAAGAAGAAGACTGACGCTGATGGTAATGTATCTGTCTACAAAGCTCGACTTGTTGCGAAAGGTTTTCGACAAGTTCAAGGGGTTGACTAGGATGAGACTTTCTCACCCATAGCAATGCTTAAGTCTGTACGAATCATGTTAGCAATTACCGCATTTTATGATTATGAAATTTGGCAAATGGATGTCAAAACTGCATTCCTGAATGGATTTCTGGAAGAAGAGTTGTATATGATGCAGCCGGAAGGTTTTTTCGATCCAAAAGGAGGTAACAAAGTGTGCAAGCTCCAGCGATCCATTTATGGACTGGTGCAAGCCTCTCGGAGTTGGAATAAACACTTTGATAGTGTGATCAAAGCATATGGTTTTATACAGACTTTTGGAGAAGCCTGTATTTACAAGAAAGTGAGTGGGAGCTCTGTAGCATTTCTGATATTATATGTAGATGACATATTGTTGATTGGAAATGATATAGAATTTCTGGATAGCATAAAGGGATACTTGAATAAAAGTTTTTCAATGAAAGACCTCGGTGAAGCTGCTTACATATTGGGCATCAGGATCTATAGAGATAGATCAAGGCGCTTAATTGGACTTTCACAAAGCACATACCTTGATAAAGTTTTGAAAAAGTTCAAAATGGATCAGGCAAAGAAAGGATTCTTGCCTGTATTACAAGGTGTGAAGTTGAGTCAGACTCAATGCCCGACCACAACAGAAGATAGAGAAAAAAATGAAAGATGTTCCCTATGCTTTAGCCATAGGCTCTATCATGTATGCAATGCTGTGTACCAGACCTGACGTATGCTTAGCAATAAGTTTGGTAGGGAGGTACCAAAGTAATCTAGGAGTGGATCACTGGACAACGGTCAAGAACATCCTGAAATACCTGAAAAGGACTAAGGATATGTTTCTCGTTTATGGAGGTGACAAAGAGCTAGTCGTAAATGGTTACGTCGATGCAAGCTTTGACACTGATCCGGATGATTCTAAATCACAAACCGGATACGTGTTTATATTGAATGGTGGAGCTGTCAGTTGGTGTAGTTCTAAACAAAGCATCGTGGCGGGATCTACATGCGAAGCGGAGTACATAGCTGCTTCGGAAGCAACAAATGAAGGAGTCTGGATGAAAGAGATCATTTCTGATCTAGGTGTCATACCTAGTGCATTGGGACCAATGAAGATCTTCTGTGGTAATACTGGTGCAATTGCCTTGGCAAAGGAATCCAGATTTCACAAGAGGACCAAGCACATCAAGAGACGCTTCAATTCCATCCGGGACCAAGTCCAGGTGGGAGACATAGAGATTTGCAAGATACATACGGATCTGAATGTTGCAGACCCGTTGACTAAGCCTCTTCCACGAGCAAAACATGATCAACACCAAGACTCTATGGGTGTTAGAATCATTACTGTGTAATCTAGATTATTGACTCTAGTGCAAGTGGGAGACTGAAGGAAATATGCCCTAGAGGCAATAATAAAGTTATTATTTATTTCCTCATATCATGATAAATGTTTATTATTCATGCTAGAATTGTATTAACCGGAAACATGATACATGTGTGAATACATAGACAAACTTAGTGTCACTAGTATGCCTCTACTTGACTAGCTCATTAATCAAAGATGGTTATGTTTCCTAACCATAGACATGTGTTGTCATTTGATTAACGGGATCACATCATTAGGAGAATGATGTGATTGACTTGACCCATTCCGTTAGCTTAGCACCCAATCATTTAGTATGTTGCTATTGCTTTCTTCATGACTTATACATGTTCCTATGACTATGAGATTATGCAACTCCCGTTTACCGAAGGAACACTTTGTGTGCTACCAAATGTCACAACGTAACTGGGTGATTATAAAGGAGCTCTACATGTGTATCCAAAGGTACATGTTGAGTTGGCGTATTTCGAGATTAGGTTTTGTCACTCCGATTGTCGGAGAGGTATCTCTGGGCCCTCTCGGTAATGCACATCACTATAAGCCTTGCAAGCAATGTAGCTAAAGAGTTAGTTACGAAATGATGCATTACGTAACGAGTAAAGATACTTGCCGGTAATGAGATTGAACTAGGTATTAGGATACCGATGATCGAATCTCGGGCAAGTAACATACCGATGACAAAGGGAACAATGTATGTTGTTATGCGGTTTGACCGATAAATATCTTCGTAGAATATGTAGGAGCCAATATGAGCATCCAGGTTCCGCTATTGGTTATTGACCGGAAACGGTTCTCGGTCATGTCTACATAGTTCTTGAACCCGTAGGGTCCGCACGCTTAAGGTTTCGATGATAGTTATATTATGAGTTTATGAGTTTTGATGTACCGAAGTTTGTTCGGAGTCCCAAATGTGATTACGGACATGACGAGGAGTCTCGAAATGGTTGATACATGAAGATTGATATACTGGAAGCCTATATTTGGATGTCGGAAGTGTTCCGGGTGAAATCGGGATTTTACCGGAGTACTGGGAGGTTACCGGACCCCCCGGGAGCTTAATGGGCCTACAAGGACATTTGTGGAAATAGAGGGCAGCAAGGGGAATGTGGGCGTGCCCCACAATGTGGCACCCCGGCTAAGAGAAAACCGGAACGCCCCGTATTCCAGCCCAGAGATCGAGGAGAAGTCTTCTGGAATACGGCACTGCTTAGCATAGAACAAACCAACTCTTTATTATTACACGAATATGAATACAAGGTTGCCGATATTACAATGAATAACATCGGTATGGCGACACTACGCTATCCTCAGTTGCTCTATGCAAGCAGCAGAACAACTCGAAGCAGCGAAACAACGACGAGGGTGGTGAACTCCACTCCGCAGGGACTCTGACTGGAACGCTGATCCTAGCTCGCACGAACGGAAACCACAACAAGCAAGCAATGAAATCCGGCATGACCTGCAAACTGGCATGGCATGCCAGGTCAGTACATTGAATGTACTTGCAAGCTCACGATAACCAGAAGCATTCAAGATAGACAACAGCATGGCAATTACAGGTTAAACAAGAATTATCATGAGATCATCAGAACAATATAACATGGCATGACCAATATAAACATGATACAACTAACACAACATGAACATATTAATCTGACATTACTAGCATGCAACATGATGACACTATATGGACCATTTATTGTGCTCGGGTTACCTCGTAACCAACACATGCATCACTTACCAACCTCAGACATCACACGATCATCTCAGGATCAAATCAAGCTTGGCATAAACAATACCATATCGATCATTAAATAACCACAAGGAGCTTGATCTTTACCCACGACTCTCGTACAGCATCACGAATATACAACAACTCAGTATCCTCGACACCACCGTGATCCTTACGGTGATCACCACCCGACCAACACTTGGCCCGTGATCCTTACGGCGATCACAACCCGACCACTACATGGCCCGTGATCCTTACGGCGATCACAACCCGACCAATACATGGCCCGTGATCCTTACGGCGATCACCACCCAACTTATCTCATTGTTATTAAGCACATTATTCTTATTACTGTTGATACATGGTGTGACCTTCTCTCGACCTGGGCCCTTATCCGCGGGCGCGGCTATCAATAGATTAAAAACACTCTGTAGAGGTTAGTACACTGTACCCACACTACGGAACTCATGGCCTCGCACTCCCATTCGTGTGGACCAACGGTGTTCCAACAAAACCGATCTACTGCCATGATACTCTCCCGGCCACTCTGACTCACTCCTCATTGAGCTAAGTCATGGGTGGCCCCGTGCCTACCTCCAGACACAACGACCACCGTCGTGGCCCAACACATAAACGATCCCACACGGGGATCCACCGGCTATAATAACTACGGGCACACAAGGTTATGCTCCACCTACCTGATCAGGGTAGCACGCGCCCATAACCTTCCCTCGTTGGAGGCACCAGTGAGAGGCACAACAATAGACCCAGTTAGGACTTTCCCATACCGGTAAGCGTGGTTGCACTGGTCAGCATCGATTCAGCGGCACCATGACTCAGCCAACAGATTTTCAAGTTCAATTTAATCCGGTTAACTTGAATGCAAATATGCTGAGCCATGATAAAATAACATGATGCCAACCATAATACATGAACATGATATCAACATCATCATGAGGGTATCACATAACTATCCACCATATCAACAATAACTCATATCCACTGAGCATGGCATACTGACTAGCATGACCATCACCAACATCAACATGTACTACTAACCAGCATAATCATATGAAAGGTAATACTAACAGGTATAACATGATCATAGAGTATAAGACAACATAACACAAAAGTGAACATGCAAATCTGAACATCACCGGAACAATGATAACCAACTTTTCAACAAGCAAACATTTATTAAAGATTCAAGTTGAAAACCATAGCTACTACATGACTATCATGCAAGTGGGTATTGTGGCTTGCCTGGGGGTGAAGAAGGCATCGGGGAGTAGTGCGGTGAAGCCGCGGAAAGATTCGCAGGAAATCATTCTCTCTCGGAGGAGGCTGAATAAGGGCAAGGGCATAAAGGTCATTTTCACAGTGTCAAACCATAGTGAAAGCATGACCAACAGAACGGGCTCGACGAAACGAAGAAGTGAGCATTGGATTCACCTCAAACGGAGTTACGGTTAAAAAGTTATAAGGGTTTTACTACCACAGACCTATCTGTAATGAAAAACTTTTCAACTAGGGGCCTGAACAGAAAAAGAGAAAATGTAAACAGAGGAATACGCTTTCACCTTATCCGTTTGAACAGTGGCGGGGCTGACGCGTGTGGGTCCCACGGGTGATGCCTGTCACTTATCCACGCTGGCGGGGCTCGGTCAACGCCTGAGGGGGCTGACCGGTGGGGTCCGCGCGTAGGTGGGGGGCCACCTGGCTCGTCTCCTTCTTCGTCCTGACGCTGCCCGATGGAGCAGAGGATGGGGCGAGCTCCGGTGACGACTGCCGGCGCTACAGGCCACCATTCGCGGCGCTCGGACCACCGGCGTGCTCGGGAGACGGAGCCGCGTCGGATGGGCCATTCCACGGACGCCGAGGAGGATTGGAGCGGCTAGGCGGTGGACTCCAGCAGAGATGGCCTTGGGTGAGATGGGGCTATGGGGCTACGGGGTACTCCGGCGAGGGGCAAGTAGGTGGGGAGGGTCAGGAGGTCGAGGGAACTCCTCCGGTGGTTACAGACAAGAGGGGGAGGGCCGGCATCGAGCTAATCTTGCCAGGCCAAGGCGGCGGCCATGGCGGTAGAGAGAGGGCAGGAGAGCTTCTCGAGCTCATTCGACTGGACAGGGAGGTTGCTGGGAGAGTGGTGAGGCTCGGGGTGAGCTCGGAGAGGCTCGGGGATTTCTATATATAGCCGGGGCGAGGAGGGCTGAGCTGGCACCGTCGGCGACGCGTATCCGGCGCCGCGGACTTGTGTGCTCATGCATCGACTCGGGGGAAGGCGACGGCGACGCACAGGGAGGAGCTCACGGGGTAGAAGGGGTCGAGGGACGCAGAGGAGAAACAGCCGAACGCCATTAAAGCCTTGGTCGGCCACAGTGCGTCCGTGGGCCCGCGGCGTTGAGCGCCAATGAGGAAGCGGACGGAGAGGGAGAGGGGTCCAGGGGAACGACGACGAGGAGAGGAATCCACTGGACATGATCACGGGCGCGAAGACAACGAGAGGGGGAGGGGCCCGAGCACAAACGGCCACTGGACGCGCTCATGGCATGCCAAAACGGTGGTCACCATCAGTGCTGGCATGTCCTGGAGGCAAATAGCTGGAAAACGTTGTCTAGTGGTAAGTCCTTCCTGGGTAGATATCAACTGAGGTGGTAACTTGGTTAAAGGCACTCTGGTTAAAAAGAAATAACCCTCTGAAGTTTACTGCAGTAAACTTCATCAGCTCAATGAGGTCAACAGGGACAAGCTATGGGCCAAATAAGATGTCTGGGGTGTTTAGGATAGGAAGGACTACAGTCCTGGGGAGTATGAGGGTAAAATGATCAAGATTTACTGTAGTTTCTTCACAACTACATACTTGGTCCAGAAATGAAGATTAGCAAGATGCACTCACATGGAGTGTCCACTTGATCTCAAATTGGGCAAGGCTTAGTCATTAGGTCATATGATGATGCTGTAAAAAGGTCATGCCAAATGGACAAACCAAAATAGCACTTGCTTCACAAACATCTCCTGTGGACAGAAACTTGAAATAATTATGGTGGTCAAATGGATCAATGAAATGATTCCCAAATGGGTGGAGGGATGTTTTATGGGTAGAAGAATGATTTGGTAATTTATCAGGATTTTTGAAGCAATATAAAATATACTTGCTTCACAACGTGAAAATATTGTCAGAAACAAAGATTTGCTCCTGTGCTCACATACATGATTGGGTGGGGGCTACAAATGGGTGGAGGGGATTAATATGAGCACATTAAGGAGTGTGCAAAAGTTCAACTCATTTGGGTACTCCTAGCTAGTACTTCCTTCACAAAGCCTTCTGTCAGACAGAAACTTTGAAAATTCACTGAGGAAGATTGGCTAGGCAAATAAATTTGAACTTGTGCATGGGGTAATTATTTGGACATATAAACATTCCCAAAAAGGCTGGGAGTCAATAGGAGAAATATAAATGACACTTCCTTCACAAAGTGCCATTCAGGGCAGAATAGGAAAAGGAACATTGGGGAATTATTTTTGAACATGGAAATGAAACGTTTTGCCATATTTGATCAAGATATGACCCAAACAATTTATGAGAATTATTTGGGAATTTTTGGAGTGATGGAAATATAGGTTGCTTCACAACCTAGGGCAATTGGAGTTATTCCTTCAATAGAAAAGGAATATTCCCAATAAAAAGAATATTGGGATTTGGGCTAGGATGGAAATGACAGGGTCTAGGGAAAGATTTGGGAATGGCAAGCCACTCTGGAAACAAAGAAGAGGTCATCTTCTTCGGTTTCCAGACCACAAAGCCGCGGAAAAAGAAAACTCGGGCAAAAACCTCGGAGAAACAAATGAAAAAGAAAGGACCAAAAATCAGGCTGTGACAAACCTTACCGCCTTAAAGAAATCTCGTCCTCAAGATTTGGTTGCTAAGGGAACTAGTATGAATATTCTGACTTAAGGAAACCTTTTCCAACTTGGGTATCCTTTTTCTTTTTAGATCTGCTGATTAGCTGAGTGTGATTTAATTATCACGACTAAAATATATGTCCGTCTCACAAATCCAAAAGTGATTTCCGCTGGGTGTGCCACCCGACACTGACAACCTTGCATGTAATGATGATCAGATTTTTCTGATGAAAACTCAAACTCTGATTCATTGCATTGGGTTTCTCCACTAAATGCAAGTCCTTTGGGTTCCAAACAGTGAGTTAAAACATAACCGTTTTCTGACAGATTCTGACTCATCGCAGAAGTTTCTGAATCATCTTGAGTGGTTCCACTGTCGTGAGTATCAGATCCATACCAAATATTTGATTGTCTCCTGTCACGGCTAGCATAAAGGGTTTGGCCTGTATGATAATATATGCAGACTTGGCTGACAGTGGTTCTGACGGAAAAATTTTGTTCACGACAGACTATCCATTATGATTCATATAAGTGAGGACTCAGGCTTCCAGACTGTTATTCCTCATGCCAATTACTCATGCTGTAGGCATATCCATGTGGATCAATACAGTCTTAGACTGTCCGGGGGATCTGCACCATGGAGGTCGTGTACAATTTTCATACCTGCATCACTAGTCTTGCTCCTTCATTATTGTTTTCTAGGTATGGATCCTTGCTTGAAAGAGCTAGGCCATATTATTTCTTTGTATGACCATAGGTACTGTCGGTGCAATTTTTTGGCAATTGTAGTTTAGCCTTACTTTTTTGATAAGGTAACCCATTAAATGGCATGTTCAACACCTCTCAAGTTCTGATCGTTGGGAAATGATCATCCAAAACCCTTGCAAGAAATCGGCAAATAAATCAGTAGCCACCAAAACGGTATTTACAACTCAGATCTAGGACATTTCTGAAATAACTCAACCACGGCTCAAGACGACCGAAAAGCAGCTCAGAGCATGAGACCGGGTCGCTAGGAAGAAGGTGGCAGCTCCCTAAAATAGCCAAAAAGCAGCTATCGGGCATACTGTCACAAAAATAAACTCAACGACTGTACGAGACGGCCGAAAAGCAGCTCAGACTCATGATAGTTGTTGAAGAGAGAAACAAAAATAGGCATCCACCCCGGATAGCTAGAAACAACTCAGATCACAGGCGTGGTGCCGTTATTGGAGAAAAGGGGACAAGGGCTCATCAGGATCATTTTCCAGTTCACAAGTACTTGTACTGAGCTCACTGAGGTCGTCAATCCTCATAATCCTTTGTCACATTGCGGTGTATACTGGCTTTCTTCTCTTAATCATCCTCACGTGGTTATCAGATCCTCATCCGAGTGACTTGTAAGATCTTGACGATATGCTCATTGCATATATATGAGAATCTGATTCCTAAGACAGACGTGTATTCTGACTGATTCTTGATTCTAACCAAAATGTTGTGGATCTGATTCTTGGGATTCACTGCCACATGCTGTCAATTCATAGTGTACTACCTTGTACCAATGTCTTACTGAGGAATATTTGCTGGCTTGTGCTCGAAACTTTCATCAGACAGCTTGCTGAAGAAGACTGGGTATCGTGCTTCAGAAGCTTACCCCCTTAAAGACTTTGCTGGGGAAAGACTCGGTACCTTATGCCGGAAGCTTTTGCGGTTGCTTACTGAAGAAGACAGGGTACCTTGTACAGAAAATCATCCATGTATCGTACTGAGGAAGATAGATGAATCTTGGCTTGGAAGCTTCTCTGGTATCTTGCGAGGGAAGACTGGGTTGCTCACACCAGAAGCTTCTTATTGTGATATGCGGACCGATTTCCACATATATAACCATCTGAATATTTTTGTTGTTGATTTCTTGCATGAAACGGGGTTTTGGAGGACTGTCCTCCTTTTTGAGTACATGCCATATTTTTGTTTGCTTCCAGGTACATCGAGTTCCAAAATCATCCTCAATGAAAAATTAAACTTGTATCTGAGCCATACCTTTGATAATATTCTGCCAACCTTGCACACAATTTATCTTCTTGCTGATTTAATTATTTTGTTGTGATGAGTGCACGCTAATGCAAACTTGATACTGACGGTCCATCCATGATTTCTTTTGCATTCAGACGAGATATTCCAATTTCACTGCAGTCAGCTGATAGTTCCATTCTGTTTAGCTGAGTTTCCAAATGTATGCATTTCTTGCTGACTCTTCGGGTCCGGTGTCGGTTGACGAGCAACTTTAATAGGGGGGGAATTTGTAACACCGAAGGCCCAAAGAAAGGAACAACATAAACGACTAAAACAAAAGCACACAAGCATACTACTAATATAATTCGTCAAGCAATCATCACATATTATTGCTACTCACGCAATAATATGCATGCACACCTAAGCACACAATTCTCGCGGAAACTCTGGTATTGCGGTCTAATATGCTGTGACGATGTGCACGAGGACGAATAAATGTGTGGAGGAATTGGTGTAAACAGCGCTACACCAAGTGCTAGCTTAGCCAGATAGCAACCTAGACTAGCTCGGAGGCGAGGACGTAATCGGTAATCATGCAGTAGGACACGAAGGTCGCAACCACATTATTATCAAGCGGACGGAAAAAGATCCGTACTCGTCCAAGAAATAGGATAGCGGGGAAAAAGTGAGGCTGCTGACATTGCCCTTTATTGATAACTAAGATCATTAAGGGTTGCCAACACGACAAAATAAAAGAACGATCTGGGATAGACGCATGTCCATCACCGAAACGATAGACAGGACTGAAGGAAAGACATCGGCGCGATACCTGAGCACCATTTTTGCAAACAGTGTCGGGATCACTTGGCATCACTCTGCTGGGACAGAAATGACACCAAACACCGAAAGAAAAAGGGGCTGGAGAAATGCAAAGGTTGAGCTGTAGTGGATCCGAACCGATGCCAACTAGACTCACCAGATAAACCGTTAGCGACTAAATAATAATCTATATGCATACTATGCGACAAACAAATACAGCAATCAAGTTCAACAAACCAATTGGGGTCTATACTACCGCTTTCTAACATTCACGTGGTCTAGGGCGTCCTACAGCCAGACCTGCTCTGATACCAAGCCTATGGCACCCCGGCTCAGAGAAAACCGGAACGCCCCGTATTCCAGCCCAAAGATCGAGGAGAAGTCTTCTGGAATACGACATTGCTTAGCATAGAACAAACCAGCTCTTTATTATTACACGAATATGAATACAAGGTTGCCGATATTACAATGAATAACATATGTATAGCGACACTACGCCATCCTCAGTTGCTCTATGCAAGCGGCAGAACAACTCGAAGCAGCGGAATAACTCTAGCAGCGGAACAACGGCGACGGTGGTGAACTCCACTCTGCAGGGACTCTGATTGGAACGCTGATCCTAGCTCGCATGAACGGAAAACACAGCAAGCAAGCAATCAAATCCGGCATGACCTACAAACTGGCATGACACGCCAGGTCAGTACATTGAATGTACTTGCAAGCTCACAGTAACCAGAAGCATTCAGACAGACAACATCATGGCAATTAGAGGTTAAATAAGAATTATCATGAGATCATCAGAATAATATAACATGGCATGACCAATATAAACATGATACAACTAACACAACATGGCCATATTAATATGACATTACTAACATGCAACATGATGACACTATATGCACCATTTATTTTGCTAGGGTTACCTCGTAACCAACACATGCATCACTTACCAACTTCGGACATTACACGATCATCTCAGGATCAAATCAAGCTTGGCATAAACAATACCGTAGCGATCATTAAATAACCACAAGGAGCTTGATCTTTACCCACGACTCTCGTACAGCATCACGAATATACAACAACTTAGTATCCTCGACACCACCGTGATCCTTACGGCGATCACCACCTGACCAACACTTGGCCCGTGATCCTTACGGTGATCACAACCCGACCACTACATGGCCCGTGATCCTTACGGTGATCACAACCCGACCAATACATGGCCTGTGATCCTTACGGTGATCACCACCCAACTTATCTCACTGTTATTAAGCACATTATTCTTATTACTGTTGACTCATGGTGTGACCTTCTCTCGACCTGGGCCCTTATCCGCGGGCGCGGCTATCGATAGATTAAAAACACTCTGCAGAGGTTAGTACACTGTACCCACACTATGGAACCCATGGCCTCGCACTCCCGTTCGTGTGGACCAACGACGTTCCGACAAAACCGATCTACTGCCATGATACTCTCCCGGCCACTCCGACTCACTCCTCACTGAGCTAAGTCATGGGTGGCCCCGTGCCTACCTCCAGACACAACGACCACCGTCGTGGCCCAACACATAAACGATCCCACACGGGGATCCGCCGGCTATAATAACAACGGGCACACAAGGTTATGCTCCGCCTACCTGATCAGGGTAGCACGCGCCCATAACCTTCCCTCCTTGGAGGCACCGGCGAGAGGCACAACAATAGACCCAGTTAGGACCGTCCCATACCGTTAAGCGTGGTTGCACTGGCCAGCATCAATTCAGCGGCACCATGACTCAGCCAACAGATGTTCAAGTTCAATTTAATCCGGTTAACTTGAATGCAAATATGTCGAGCCATGATAAAATAACATGATGCCAACCATAATACATGAACATGATATCAACATCATCATGAGGGTATCACATAACTATCCACCATATCAACAATAACTCATATCCACTGAGCATGGCATACTGACTAGCATGACCATCACCAACATCAACATGTACTACTAACCAGCATAATCATATGAAAGGTAATACTAACAGGTATAACATGATCACAGAGTATAAGACAACATAGCACAAAAGTGAACATGCAAATCTGAACATCACCGGAACAACGATAACCAACTTTTCAACAAGCAAACATTTATTAAAGATTCAAGTTGAAAACCATAGCTACTGCATGACTATCATGCAAGTGGGTATTGTGGCTTGCCTGGGGGTGAAGAAGGCACCAGGGAGAAGCGCGGTGAAGCCGCGGAAAGATTCGCCGGAAATCGTTATCTCTCGGATGAGGCTGAATCAGGGAAAGGGCATAAAGGTCATTTTCACAGTGTCAAACCATAGTGAAAGCATGACCAACAGAACGGGCTCGACGAAACAAAGAAGTGAGCGTTGGATTCACCTCAAACGGAGTTACGGTTAAAAAGTTATAAGGGTTTTACTGCCAGGGACCTATCTGTAATGAAAAAGTTTTCAACTAGGGGCCTGAATAGAAAAATAAAAAAAGTAAACAGAGGAATACGCTTTCACCTTATCCGTTGGAACAGTGGTGGGGCTGACGCGTGCGGGTCCCACGGGTGGGGCCCGTCACTTATCCATGCTGGCGGGGCTCAGTCAACGTCTGAGGGGCTGGCCAGTGGGGTCCGCGCGCAGGGGGGGGCACCTGGCTCATCTCCTTCTTCGTCCCGACGCCGCCCGACGGAGCAGAGGACAGGGCGAGCCCCGGCAATGACTGCCGGTGCTACGGACCACCATTCACGGCGCTCGGACCACCAGCGTGCTCAGGAGACGGAGCCTCGTCGGATGGGCCATTCCACGGATGCCGAGGAGGATTGGAGCGGCTAGGCGGTGGACTCCGGCGGAGATGGCCTCGGGTGAGATGGGGTTACGGGGCTACTGGGTACTCCGGCGAGGGGCAAGTAGGTGGGGAGGGTCAGGAGGTTGAGGGGACTCCTCCGACGGCTATAGACAAGAGGGGGAGGGCCGGCATCGAGCTAATCTTGCCGAGCCGAGGCGGCAGAGAGAGGGCAGGAGAGCTTCTCGAGCTCGTTCGACTGGACGGGGAGGTTGCTGGGAGAGTGGTGAGGCTCGGGGTGAGCTCGGAGAGGATCGGGGATGGCTATATATAGCCCGGGCGAGGAGGGCCGAGCTGGCACCGCTGGCGACGCGTGTCCGGCGCCGCGGACACGTGTTCTCGTGCATGGAATCGGGGGAAGGCGACTACAACGCACAGGGAGGAGCTCACGGGGTAGAAGAGGTTGAGGGACGCAGAGGAGAAACGGCCGAACGCCATTAAAGCCTCGGTCGACCACAGTGCGTCCGTGGGCGCGCGGCGTTGAGCGCCGACGAGGAAGCGGACGGAGGGGGAGAGGGGTTCAGGGGAACGGTGACGAGGAGAGGAATCCACTGGACGTGATCATGGGCGCGAAGACAGCGAGAGGGGGAGGGGCCCGAGCACAAACGGCCACTGGACGCGCTCATGGCATGCCAAAACGGTGGTCACCATCAGTGCTGGCATGTCCTGGAGGCAAACAGCTGGAAAACGTTGTCTAGTGGTAAGTCCTCCCTGGGTAGATATCAACTGAGGTGGTAACTTGGTTAAAGGCACTCTGGTTAAAAAGAAATAACCCTCTGAAGTTTACTACAGTAAACTTCATCAGCTCAATGAGGTCAACAGGGACAAGCTATGGGCCAAATAAGATGTCTGTGGTGTTTAGGATAGGAAGGACTACAGTCGTGGGGAGTATGAGGGTAAAATGATCAAGATTTACTGCAGTTGCTTCACAACTACATACTTGGTCCAAGAATGAAGATTAGCAAGATGCACTCACATGGAGTGTCCATTTGATCTAAAATTGGGCAAGGCTTAGTCATTAGGTCGTATGATGATGCTATAAAAAGCTCATGCCAAATGGACAAACCAAAATAGCACTTGCTTCACAAACATCTCCTCTGGACAGAAACTTGAAATAATTATGGTGGTCAAATGGATCAATGAAATGATTCCAAAATGGGTGGAGGGATGTTTTATGGGTAGAAGAATGATCTGGTAATTTATTAGGATTTTTGAAGCAATATACAATATACTTGCTTCACAACCTGAAAATATTGTCAGAAACAAAGATTTGCTCCTGTGCTCACATAGATGATTGGGTGGGGCTACAAATGGGTGGAGGGGATTAATATGAGCACATTAATGAGTGTGCAAAAGTTCAACGCATTTGGGTACCCCTAGCTAGTACTTCCTTCACAAAGCCTTTTGTCAGACAGAAACTTTGAAAATTGTCTGAGGAAGATTGGCTAGGCTAATAAATTTGAACTTGTGCATGGGGCAATTATTTGGACATATAAACATGCCCAAAAAGGTTGGGAGTCAATAGGTGAATTATAAATGACACTTCCTTCACAAAGTGCCATTCAGGGCAGAATAGGAAAAGGAATATTGGGGAATTATTTTTGAACATGGAAATGAAACGTTTTGCCATATTTGATCAAGATATGACCCAAAAAATTTATGAGAATTATTTGGGAATTTTTGGAGGGATGGAAATATAGGTTACTTCACAACCTAGGGCAATTGGAGTTATTCCTTTAATAAAAAAGGAATATTCCCAATAAAAAGAATATTGGGATTTGGGCTAGGATGGAAATGACAGGGTCTAGGGAAATATTTGGGAATGTCAAGCCACTCTGGAAACAAAGAAGAGGTCATCTTCTTCGGTTTCCAGACCACAAAGCCGCGGAAAAAGAAAACCTCGGAGAAACAAAAGAAAAAGAAAGGACCAAAAATCAGGCTGTGACACCCAAGGCCCAAACCGAATTGGTTTAGGGCAAGGGGGGCCGGCCCCCCTCTTTCCTTCTCCTCCTCTCCCTTTCCTTCCCCTCTCCTAGTCCAACAAGGAAGGAGAGAGTCCTACTCTCGGTGGGAGTAGGACTCCCCATGGCGCGCCCCCTCCTAGGTCGGCCGCCCCCTTCCCCCTTTCTCCTTTATATACGGGGGCAGGGGGGCACCTCTAAGACACAACAATTGATCTCTTGATCTCTTAGCCGTGTGCGGTGCCCTCCTCCACCATAGTCCTCCTCGATAATATTGTAGCGGTGCTTAGGTGAAGCCCTGCGATGGTAGAACATCAAGATCGTCACCACGCCGTCGTGCTGACGGAACTCTTCCCTGACATTCTGGTGGATCGGAGTACGGGGAACGTCATCGAGCTGAACGTGTGCCAGAACTCGGAGGTGCTGTAGTTTCGGTGCTTGATCGGTCGGGCCATGAAGACGTATGACTACATCAACCGCGTTGTTCTAATGCTTCCGCTTTCGGTCTATGAGGGTACGTGGACAACACTCTCCCATCTTGTTGCTATGCATCACCATGATCTTGCGTGTGCGTAGGAATTTTTTTTGAAATTACTACGTTCCCCAACAGGGATTGCCATGCAACGGATGCACTAGAGCTATAAATGAATGCTCAACAAAGAAAACTAGTGGGTGTGCATCCAACTTGCTTGCTCACGAAGACCTAGGGCATTTGAGGAAGCCCATCGTAGGAATATACAAGCCAAGTTCTATAATGAAAAATTCCCACTAGTACGAAAAAGACAACTTATGAGACTCATTATATGAAAAACATGGTGCTACTTTGAAGCACAAGTGTGGAAAAAGATATAGTAACATTGCCCTTTTTATTTATTTTCTTATTTTTCTTTTTTCTTTTCTTTTTTTCTTTCTTTTTTTTCTTTTGGGCCTTTCTTTTTTTCTTTTGGCCTTTCTTCTTTTTCTTTTTCTTTTTGGGCAATGCTCTAATAATGATGATCATCACACTTCTATTGATTACAACCTATGAATTACAACTCGAAACTAGAACAAGATATGACTCTATATGAATGCCTCCGGCAGTGTACCGGGATGGTGCAATGAATTAAGAGTGACATGTATGAAAAATAATGCATGGTGGCTTTGCCACAAATACGATGTCAACTACATGATCATGTAATGGCAATATGACAAAAGTAAAGTATGTGATGATGATGATAAACGGAACGGTGGAAAGTTGCATGGCAATATATCTCGGAATGGCTATGGAAATGCCATAATAGGTAGGTATGGTGGCTGTTTTGAGGAAGATATAAGGAGGTTTATGTGTGATAGAGCGCATCATATCACGGGGTTTGGATGCACTGGTGAAGTTTGCACCAACTCTCAAGGTGAGAAAGGGCAATGCACGGTACCGAAGAGGCTAGCAATGGTGGAAAGGTAAAAGTGCGTATAATCCATGGAATCAACATTAGTCAAAAGAACTCATATACTTATTGCAAAAATTTAGAAGTTATCAAAAATCAAGCACTATGCGCATGATCCTAGGGGGATAGATTGGTAAGAAAAGACCATCGCTCGTCCCCGACCGCCACTCATAAGGATGCACAAGCCAGGTACACTTCATGTTTCAAATTTGTTACACAAGTTTAACCATACGTGCATGCTACGGGACTTGCTAACTTCAACACAAGTATTCTTTAAATTCATAATCACCCAACTAGCATGACTTTAATATCACTACCTCCATATCTCAAAACAATTATCAAGTATAAAATTGATCATAGCATCCAATTCACTTCCTATGATATTTTTATTATACCCAACTTGGATGCCTACCATTCTAGGACCAATTTTATAACTATAGCAAATACCATGCTGTTCTAAAAGACTCTCAAAAAGATATAAGTGAAGCATGAGAGACTATCAATTTCTACAAAAATAAGTCACCGCCGTGCTCTAAAAGATATAAGTGAAGCACTAGAGCAAAAACTATCAAGCTCAAAAGATATAAGTGAAGCACATAGAGTATTCTAGCAAATTATAATCAAGTGGGCTTCTCCCAAAAGGTGTGTACAGCAAGGATTATTGTGGTAAACTAAAAAGCAAAGACTAATATAATACACGACGCTTCAAGCAAAACACATATCATGTGGCGAATAAAAATATAGCTCCAAGTAAAGTTACCAATGAACGAAGACGAAAGAGGGGATGCCTTCCCGGGGCATCCCCAAGCTTAGGCTTTTGGCTATCCTTGAATATCTTGGGGTGCCATGGGCATCCCCAAGCTTAGGCTCTTGCCACTCCTTATCCCATATTCCATAAAAGCTTTACCCAAAACTTGAAAACTTCACAACACAAAACTCAACAGGAAATCTTATAAGCTCCGTTAGTGAAAGAAAACAAAACCACCACATAAGGTACTGTAATGAACTCATTCTTTATTTATTTTAGTGTTAAACCTACTGTAATCCAACTGCTCTATGGTTTATAAACTATTTTACTAGCCATAGATGCATCAAAATAAGCAAACAACACACGAAAAACAGAATCTATCAAAAACAGAATAGTCTGTAGAAATCTGTAACTAACACAAACTTCTGGAACTCTAAAAATCCTACCAAAATAGGAAGTCCTGGACAATTTGTCTATTTATAAGAAGCAAAAATAATCAACGCAAAAGAACGTTTCTTTGATTTAACAAAATTAAATTCGGTCGTGCAAAGTTTCTGTTTTTCAGTAGAATCAAATCAACTATCATCATAGGTCATCCTATAGGTTCTACTTGGCACAAACACTAATTAAAAGATAAAAACACATCTAAACAGAAATTAGATGCAAGATTTATTACTAAACAGGAACAAAAACAAAAAACACAAAGAAAATTGGGTTGCCTCCCAACTAGCGCTATGGTTTAACACCCCAAGCTAGGCATAAAAGCGAAGATAGATCTAACGAGTGCCATCTTTGGCACTAAATTCATCAATAGAGCACTTGTGATCTCTAGGGGTTTCCCCCTTTTTAGCAATGGCTAAACCTTTAGGAAAAAATTCAAGAAATTTGTTGGTAGCAAAAGGTTCCTTAACGATAGAGAGACAATTGGGATGAACACTTATGGATTTGAGATCCGCGTCTCCCTTACTAGGAGATTCACCCTTTTTTTAGGAACATAAATAAACTTGGCAGTTTTAGTAGGGGTTTTTGGAGTGTTTTTCATGGAGGAAAATGCGGAACCTAAGTTTGTAATGATATCCTCAAGTTTGCCGATTCTAGCAGAGTCTAGATCTATTTTTTCATTGACTATAGGTTCTTTTTATTTAAGATTTTTCAAAGTAACTCCAACCCTAGATCCATATTGGGTAATGTGATTACGAATCTTTTTATCAAATTTTCAATCAAATCAACAGTGGAAATTTTATTTTCAATAATCTCAAGCCGTTGCATAACGTGTTCTAAAGTTAAAACAGTTCCATTGACCAAAAGAGGTGGTGGGCCAAACAAATCTATCATAGCATTATAAGCATCAAACGTATGGCTACTCATGAAATCGCCTCCGACAACAGTATCAAGAACACATCTATTCCAAGGAGTGATGCCTACATAAAAATTGCAGAGAAGAACGGAAGTAGAAAGCTTCCTACTAGATTTATATTGGGCATTGCAAATTCTATGCCAAGCATCTTTTAAATTTTCTCCCTCCCTTTGCTTAAAATTGAGAATTTCATATTCGGAGGTAATAATAAGGATAGGAGGACTAGCCATGACGACAAGGTAAACGTACTAGCACACGGGCAAACGAAAAAAGGCAAGCGAAAAAGAGAGGAGGAGATTGGGAAAGAGAGGGCGAATAAAACGGCAAGCGTGAAGTGAGGGAGTGGAAAACGAGATGCATATGGCAAATAATGTAAATGCAAGGGAGATGGGTTTGTGATGGGTACTTGGTATGTCTTGACTTGAGTGAATACCTCCCCGGCAATGGCGCCAGAAATCCTTCTTGCTACGTCTTGAGCTTGCGTTGGTTTTCCTTAAAGAGGAAAGGGTGATGCAACAATAGTAGCTTAAGTATTTCCCTCAGTTTTTGAGAACCAAGGTATCAATCCAGTAGGACGCTGCTCAAAAGTCCCACGCACCTACACAAACAAACAAAGAACTCGCAACCAACACAATAAAGGGGTTGTCAATCCCTTCACGGCCACTTGCGAAAGTGAGATCTAATAGAGATAGTATGATAAGATAAATATATTTTTGGTATTTTATAATATAGATGCAAAAAGTAAAGATGCAAATAAAAGTAGATTGGAAGCAAATATGATAAGAGATAGACCCGGGGGCCATAGGTTTCACTAGTGGCTTCTCTCAAGATAGCATAAGTATTATGGTGGGTGAACGAATTACTGTCGAGCAATTGATAGAAAAGCAAATAATTATGAGATTATCTAGGCATGCTCATGTATATAGGCATCACATCCGTGACAAGTAGACCGACTCCTGCCTGCATCTACTACTATTACTCCACACATTGACCGACTCCTGCCTGTATCTAGAGTATTAAGTTCATAAGAACAGAGTAACGCCTTAAGCAAGATGACATGATGTAGAGGGATAAACTCAACCAATATGATATAAACCCCATCTTTTTATCCTCGATGGCAACAATACAATACGTGCCTTGCTGCCCCTGCTGTCACTGGGAAAGGACACCACAAGATTGAACCCAAAGCTAAGAACTTCTCCCATGGCAAGAAAGATCAATCTAGTAGGCCAAACCAAACTGATAATTAAAAGAGACTTGCAAAGATAACTCAATCATACATAAAAGAATTCAGAGAAGATTCAAATATTATTCATAGATAAACTTGATCATAAACCCACAATTCATCGGATCTCGACAAACACACCACAAAAAGAGTTTACATCGAATAGATCTCCACAAGAGAGGGGGAGAACATTGTATTGAGATCCAAAAAGAGAGAAGAAGCCATGTAGCTAATAACTATGGACCCGTAGGTCTGTGGTAAACTACTCACAACTCATCGGAGGGGCTATGGTGTTGATGTAGAAGCCCTCCATGGTCGATTCCCCCTCCGGCGGAGCGCCGACGAAGGCTCCAAGATGGGATCTCGCGGATACAGAAGGTTACGATGGTGGAAATTGTGTTTCGTTGGCTCCTTGGATGTTTTCGGGGTACATAGGCTTATATAGGAGGAAGAAGTATGTCAGTGGCCGCCCGAGGGGCCCACGAGACAGGGGGCGCGCCCTATAGGGGGGGGCTCCCTCCTATCTCGTGGAGGCCTCGGCTGCTTCTTGAGTTGCACTCCAAGTCCTCTGGATCATGTTCGTTCCAAAAATCACGCTCCCGAAGGTTTCATTCCGTTTGGACTCCGTTTGCTATTCCTTTTCTTCGAAATACTGAAATAGGCAAAAAAACAGCAATACGGGCTGGGCCTCCGGTTAGTAGGTTAGTCCCAAAAATGATATAAATGTGTAAAATAAAGCCCATAAACATCCAAAAGGGGTAATATAATAGCATGGAACAATCAAAAATTATAGATATGTTGGAGACGTATCAAAGGCCCAGATCTACACTTCCACCAAGAGAAATTTGGTTCCCCCAATTAATCCCTTGTGGATCTTGTTACTCCTAGGTGTTTGAGCACCCTAGATGGTTGAGGTCACCTCGGAGCCACATTCCATTGTGGTGAAGCTCCGTGGTATCGTTGGGAGCCTCCAATCAAGTTGTGGAGATTGCCCCAACCTTGTTTGTAAAGGTTCGGTCGCCGCCTTCAAGGGCACCACTAGTGGAATCACGACATCTCGCATTGTGTGAGGGCGTGAGGAGAATATGGTG
This sequence comes from Triticum dicoccoides, assembly GCF_002162155.2. Lineage (NCBI taxonomy): Eukaryota > Viridiplantae > Streptophyta > Magnoliopsida > Poales > Poaceae > Triticum > Triticum dicoccoides. The sequence continues at coordinate 434,929,476 of NC_041387.1, forward strand.
GCCCTAGTGGCTTCTTGGGGAGCATTGTGCCTCCACACCGCTCCAACGGAGATGTACTTCCCCCAAAGGGAAGGAACTTCGGTAACACACCCTCGTCTCCACCGGCTCCACTTGTGGTTATCTCTTCCCTTTACTTTGTGCAAGTTTATATTGTGTTGTATCATTTGCTTGCACTTGTTGTTGTGGTTGTTTGCATCATATAGGTTGTTCACCTAGTTGCACATCGAGACAACTTATTTGTTGCTAAACCTAATTTGTGAAGAAAATCTAAAAATTGGTAGTTGCCTATTCACACCCTCTAGTCAACCATATCGATCCTTTCAACATGCCCAATCGTCTTCGTTCCTAAGTACATCCTACACAGTGAATCCCAGAGAAACGTTTCTCTTTGTATGTACATCCCACACAGTCAATCCAAGGATTATGTTTCCGTTTGTATGTACATCCCACACAGTCAATCCAAGAAGAATGTTTCCATTCATATGTACATCCCACACGATGAATGCAAGACAAATGTTTCCATTCGCACGTACATCACACACAATTTTCCCCATCAAATTGTCTGTGATAGCGTTGCCCTTGCAGACGATATTAACAATTTTATCATTGGCGTTATTGGAAAATGTTTGTGCAAGGTAGCCTAACGCAAACAGTTTTCAAGAGGAAGTTGTGTGCGATTGTTCATTGATCCAACATGTTTTCTTCCTAGAAACCGTGTGGGTTGTCTGAGGTCATCACCCACGGTGTTGTCTCAATAACCGTTTGCACCAGAAAAACCCAATAAGCGGGCTAATTGGCATATTATTAATAATCCATTTATTAACCAAATTGACATTTCATATTTATATTTCATTTTCGTATTACGGAACCATGATTTCATAATTGAAATACATCAGAGTACAACATCATATAGCTTCAGCACTCAGTTACACCATATAGGCATATAGCTAGCTACCCCATTACACAACTGCACCAGCACCAAGTTTCGCATGCAACATCTATAACCTTTGGAAATTAGCATCATAGACGGTAGATAGGCAGATGAATCTCATCTGGAAAACTGCTGAAGCGGAAGGTGAATATTGAGCCTTCATTGATGTTGAAGGCCCGTGCAACTTTAGGCTAGTGCCTATGGATGATTGACCGTCCATCCTTCATCATCTTGAGGAATACTTCAGTATTGTATCGTGGGTGTTGCATGAATACCTTCCTCGCCTCCTGACCATATAGGTGGTTTGAGAGGTAATCATCAGTGAACTGCTTTGGAAAGGCCTGAAAACAAAGATATGCAGAAATATCTTCTCTAAATTTGGAAATGGCACAAAGGAATAAAAATACAAGGTATAATAGTTAGTACCATCCTGTAGTGCACTGATGTCTTCTTCATTGTGCAGAAAAAGATCTTGTTGTTTTTCGTTGCTAGTTTCTTTATCCTAACAATCTTTCTGAGTTTCTTGACTTGACTGATATTCATGGACAACTCATTTCCCCATATGCAAAATGGGTCAAACAGTGGGTCAAAACCTCTGACAGCAAGGCCTACATGTGCAAGACCAAATTGTTAAAAACCTAAATATTAGAATGGTTCCTGTAATTGCACAATAATGTGATATTGGACAAAGGACCATGCATGTGCAAACCTTGACTGTAAACCTCAGTGCTTGCCATTGTTTCCCTGCAACACATATAAGGTAGTTATTGATCAGGTTATGTGAGGGTTGACATACTATCAATAAAATATGTTGATGAAAAATAAACACATTGCAGATTCAACAGACTAATTCGCGCCACATGGAAAAGCCATTTATCCAAACTAAGCATGATTAAGAACTAGGAAATATATCAATTGTATATGTTTCTTTATGTATTTAGTATAGCCAAATTCGATTTATTCCTCATATGCATAACAATACAAAACTGTACCCACAACAATTGAACATCACATTGCAGAATTGAACCAAATAGTTAACTAAACACCACAACAAATGAACCAAACATTAACTGAGCACCACATTGCACAATATAACATACTCCTAATAGAAGATCAAACAGTTAACCTAACCAAGCATGCTTAACAAATTGGAAATATAGCAATTGTATTTGTTTCTCATGTATTTAGTACAACCAAATTCGTTTTATTTCTCACATGGTAGACATGAAAAATGCACCCACAACAATTGAACATCGCATTGCAGAATTGAATCAAATAGTTAACTAGCACCTCAACAAATGAACCAAACATTAACTGATCACCTCATTGCACAATATAGAACATACTAGAATATTAGGCAGTTAACCAAACCAAGCCTGCTTGCCAACTTGGGAATATAACAATTGTATTGGTTTCTCATGTATTTTGCACAACCAAATTCGATTTATTTCTCACATGGAAGACAATACAAAATTGCACCCAGAAGAATTGAACATCACATTGCAGAATTGAACCAAGCAGTTAACTAAGCACGACAACAAATTAACCAAACAGTTAATAAGTGAACACCATATTGCACGACATATAGAACATATACACTAGAGGATCAAATTACATGGTAAAAGTACATAGGAAAATTCACTAGAATTTATTAAGGAAAGGCAAGAGCAGCACATGCAATAGGTAAATCGAACATGCTTAACCGGTGTAGCTAGCTAACTGAACATAGCTCTTATAGTGAGCTAATAAGACAAGCTACTCCTCATAGTTGGAGATATCGATGACTATTGGTTCGTTGGACTTGGAGGAGGGCAAGGCCTCCACATTGTGGGTGCTCTCCTCGTAGTGGTGAGTTGCCTAAGCTGCTTCGGGTACCAACTTGCTGGCTCTCGAGTTGAGGTAAGCACGTGAACACTGAGAAAACACCTCGTAGTCTTCATCGAAGGCACCGATGATGGCCTCGAGAAAACGTCACGAAGTGTCGTTTAAAACAGCCAACCGCGTGACGGCGTTGTCTTGTGAGGCGTTGATGGTGGCCTCGACGATGAGGTGCTCCTCCAAGATCTGGGGGTCGGCACGAATGGCAGCCATCGCGACCTCATCGGCGCATGCTGCCGCGGTTTGCTTCTCCGCTGCCAAATGCTCCTTGAGCTCCTAGCTATACTGCATGCACCATGGCTTAGGACAGCGCTTATTTGGAGGATGGGTCAGTGATTCGGGTGGAAGGTGTCGCGTAGATGGTCGGGGCATGTGGGATGAAAATGGAGGAGGAGGATGGGGGTCGGGTGTGGATTACCTGCCTAGATCGACGAGGCCGAGCAGCGTGAAGGAGGGTCACCGTCGAGGAGGCGGCGCTGCAAGCAAGAAGTGAAGGTTTGAACTTGGAAAGGAAGGCGGAAATAGGGGAAATGTGGCTTTTGGTTAGGGGGCGGGGGTGGGGAGGTAGATATTTCCGCAGAAGCCGAAAATTTTGGCTCGATGCAGCGAAAAACTGGTGCGCAAAGTGTCATCAGACACGGTTCCTTATTCAACACTGTGAATGATATGTGAACATCACAAACGATTCATATAGCTTACCCCGTGTGTGATGAGTTTGAACATGCAATTTTTGGTTCGAATTTCCCTGGTTACAGTGGTACCCACGTCATTGCATAATTTGGGTACACAACAGAGCCTACAACACACCCACACTTCTTAATCGAGCAAGTTTAGCAATTAAATAGAGCTAGCTGACCTAAACATTACTCTAACAAATTAAAGGCCAGCGTTCTAAAGTAAAAAAAGAGTACTACTCTGGCTGGCGCTCGTCGATCTCCGCCGCCTCCTCCATGTCCAGCTTGCGCCCGATGATCTCCTGGGGAAGGGTCTCCATGGCATCCATCACACCATACTCGGCAAGCATCTCACCATCCACGTCCGCCATCTCTTTGGAAAAGGCTGCCATGAGTTGGGCGTGGGCGGCCATGGTCTGGGCTTGGACGAGCTCCATTGTGGCAAGGTATGCCGCAAAGGAACGACCAGCTGCTCAAACGCTCTCGATGATTTCCAACTCTTCGGCCGTGGGTTGCCGATTGTTGTCGAAGAATCTTCATGTGATTTGTATGATGACTGCCAGGAGCTGATCGTGGGAGGCCTCCATCAGGGCTAAAACCACCATTGCGGAATGAACAACTACTATGCTGCTCTCGCCAGTTGCTATCCATGTCGCAGATGTTGCTGCCACCACTTGAGCAGCAAGAACGGCCGTTTGGGCTACCTTGGCCGCCTGGTCATAGATTGCGTCCGCTCTCACGCGGGTTGTTAGCACGTGCATGGCGATCGTGCTCTCGCCGGAGTGGGCCTTCAGAAGTTGCCCTCACGATGCGGGTCCATGTCCCCATCTTTGACCGGCGATGATTGAACAATAAAATGATATTTGGGGAGCGAGCTAGTGTGCTTGATGAGCCGGCTATGGACTATAGCCGACACACCTTCTCGCGTAAGCCATATACTACTCCGACGGTGTTCCAAATTATTTTCTACTACATCTCACATGGTTGGTGATAATAAACTGTGTGTGATCTACTTGATTTTTTGTCTTGATTTGAAATACATAATGGGGTCACAATGATAAAGGAGGGTGTTTGAATTGCTAGAACTTTTATCTGCAGTGAACATGCAACTGTAGGAGTGTCGTCAAAAAATTTGGAATTATTCAGGGTTCGTTTGGACATTTTTATACATTAACATGGGTTTCTAGGCATTTTAGGTGCACAATTCAGAATTAAATTGCATGCACATGCTCCAGTGCACCAAAATGGGTTGTAAAATCATATATGTGTCTATGGGTTGATGCTTATGCCCCATGCAAGAAATGGGGATGAATTTCAAACACCTCGGCACCGCGGCTCGTCGGCAAACGTTGAGATACTTGGTTTTGAACTTCTAGTAAATCAAAAACTTGTCTAAAATTCATGAACCTTGGCATGCTATCATGGAATGGCACCAACATGTTGTGGTAAAAAATTATCCCATTTGGGGCAGGTTTTGGTATAATCTTCTCTCAAACCAGCTCTTCTCACAAGAAGCGTCATGGTTCTGGTAGGGAACGTCTCACCTTTGTGGATGAAACGATATTCGTTGCCTCTTCTTGATTTCAATTTTTTTTCTAGTGTCAACATAGAACAACAGGAGTGTCGTGGTAATTTTTGGAGTTTGTCGGGGTTCGTTTGGACATTTTTATACTTTAACTGAGTTCTCTAGGCATTTATGTGCATAATTCAAATTTGAACTACACGCACATGCTCTAGTGCATAAAAATGGATTGAAAAATCAAATGTGTGTCCTTGGTTGTATGCTTAGGTCCTGTTGGTGCAATGATAGGCCCTTATGTTTTGGATTTTGTTGACATAAACTGTATGGGACTTATGTGTTTCCTAGTGCACACAGAGTAACAGGTCCCTGAAGAATCGAGAGTTTGATGGAAATGATGAAGATAATATCTCTGCGTGGCAGCGAAGGTTATCACCGAAGATGAAGCTAACGAGAGTGACCCCTAAAAATTGCTGAAGTACGAGCAATTGGTTCGGTGTCCGTTCGAAGAAAATGACTGCGTTCGAGGAAGAATGAAGACGAAGTGAGGACGTAGCATTTGTTTCGTTATTCTTCTTCTTTCCTTGAGTCATAGGACCATCGTACTATTAAGAGGGGTGTAGCGTTTGAAGCTTCGATTCTCAGATGCTAAACCCAAATCCTATGAAAGATGTGAGAGAAATCTCTTTGTGCACCGAGCAAATACTTGCCAGCAAGAGACTATGATTTTCTTTGCTGCGAGAGATTTTCACGGACTTAGGAGTTAGCATTACTTGTTCCTCAAGTAATGTTACCGTTGCTCCAAAATCCGACTGTTGCAATGTGTCGGTTGGCCATTGGCTGGAACTCGTGTCCAAAATGGTCATTTCCCATCTGGGAAGGCTGCGGCTATAAATAGCTATCCCGCGCCGGCTTTGTCCGGTGGCTGCTCTGTTTGATTCTGAGAAGATTGTTAAGCAACCCACTCTCTGAGTGATTTGAGTTTAAAATCCACCGAAAAAAACCCTAGAGCCGAAGAATTAGATAGTGGTTTAGCATCACTTGAATCAAAGTTTAGTATGCTCCGCCTATTACTCTTGAGAGCTGCAAACTCTCTAGACGGTTAGGTGTCAATTTCTTCAGAGACCAAGAGTGATTGTGGTTCTCGAAGAAGAAGTGTATAAAGGTTCGGAGATCGCCTTCAAGTATCTACCACGAGTAATCGACATCGGTTGATGAATCGATTGTCGAGGAGAATAGGGTGAAGAGAGTTTATCTTCCGTGTTAAGTCGCAACCCCTCCAACCAGACGTAGTCCTTGTGCAGAAGGATGAACTTGTCGAACAAATACCTTGTCGCCATCGAGCCTCTTCGGTTATCTCTGTCACCCATGTTTACCTTCGATGCATTTTCTTTCGCTTGATTTGTCTCAATGCATTGCCTAGTTTCCCTTCGGTACTCTGTTTTAGTTCGCTGTAGTTTGTTTTTCATTCATTCCACTATTGGGTTCTGAGAGATTTAAGTCTTCTGAAGAAAATTAAAAACTCCCATTCATCCCCCGCTGGTAGACATACTTCGTTCCTACAATTGGTATCAGAGCAAGGTACTCCTTGACTCTACTCATTTTAGTCTAACAACTTTGGAGTTAATTATGTCTTTAGTGAACTACAGATCACATCTCAAGATTCCCATATTCGATGGGACGGACTATCCCTTCTGGAAGGAGAAGATGAAGATCCTTCTCCGAGCAATAGATGATGATATGTAGAACGTGGTGCAACTCGGGCTCATAGTCGCAGTTCCTCAAGCTCCTTCCGACGAAGAAAAGAAGCTCATTCAGTTGGATGCTCAAGCCAAAGATGAGATTGTCGGCCATCTCACTCGAGGGCAGTTCCTTCAGTATCACCAATGCAAAACTGCAAAGGAGCTGTGGGATTTCCTCGAGAAGATCAATGAAGGAGTTTCAACTTAGAAGGAAGCTCAAATTGATACTCTACGAGTGAAATTTAGTAGCTTCAAGCGCATTGGATATGAAAGCTGTCATCAAACCTTTGATCATCTCAGTGACATGGCAAATGAACTTCAAGGTCTTGGCACCAAAGATATCACCGACCATGAAGTTGTGAAGAAACTTCTCCGATCGCTTGACAATTCATTCGCCACTCTTGTCATAATGATTCACAAACGTCCTGATTTCAAGTCCGTCAACTCTGCTGATGTCATGGAAAGATTGAACACTCACGAGGAACAAGAAGAAGAGAAAAGAGATCTGTATGGCTCAACTCAATGCAAGAATCATGCTCTCAAAGCTGTGGCTGATTCTTCCTCCAATGGAAATGCCGAACAAGATTCAGATGATCCAAAAAGGCTCAGCAAAGATGTCACACTGATCACAAAAAGATTCCAACGCTTCCACAAGAAGAGCCAGTTCTAGAAAAGAAGTTCAAGCAACTCTAGGGGTTCAAAATCCTCTTCAAAACCCGCTAGAGAATACACCCGCTTCAAGTGCGAAAAGCCCGGACACTTCATTTTGGACTACCCTCTCTGGAAGCTGAAATCTGTGCTAGTGGGATATATGATTCGAGCAACCATCGAGGCAAAATCAAGAGCAAGAGCTATGACTCCGAAGATGAGAAGAAAACGAAGAAATTCTTCAAGAAGAAGGACAACTCCACTTTGAAATCCTCGTCAAGATCTTCATCAAGGAACCCTTCCAAGTCCTCCTCCAACCGCAAGAATACCTCTCGCAAGGCCAAGGCGTATATCGACAAGGAAATGGATTCTGAGGAAGAAGAATTGTCAGGTTCCGAAGAAGAGGAAGAATCCGATGATGATTCCGACTCCAGCATGGCTGGCATAGCATGTGCCTCTTCACCTGCAACCAACTTCTCCGGAAATCATTCAAGCGATGATGAATCTCCTACCTACTGCTTCATGGCAAAATCCTCGAAGGAAAAGGTATCCTCCAAAAGTCACACGGTTCACTCCAGTGATCAATATTCTTCTGATGAGGATAACCATGCGAAGTTGATAAAAATTGCCAACATTCAAAAAAATTCTCTTGAGAAAATTGAGAAACTCTCAGGAAATCTGAAGGGTTGTTGGTTGAGGAGATGGAGAAAAATCTGTCACTGACTGAAGAGTATTCCACTCTCAAGTCACAGATGGATGGACTAGGAAATCGTCATGATTTTCTCTCAGCAGATCACGAAAGATTGACCTATGATTACCTGAAAGGAAATAGTAACTTGAGGTGCTGAGAGAGGCTGATGAGGATTTGGTCAGAGAAAATTCTCTTCTCACCCAACAACTTAAAGAAAAACCTGAAGTGTCTGAGCCACCATGTTTAATATGCCTTGAACGAACCAATGCAGAATCAAATGTTGAATCATCTGTGAATGCTAACCCCTCGATCGAGGGAAATGATTCTGTTTCTGATGAAAATGCTAGGTTGAAGAATCTTTTTCAGACATGAATGTTCAAATCTCTCAAAGGGCATCAACCCTTTGTGATGTTTTGAAGAAATCCATTCTTCACAAAAATCCCAGGAAATAAGTCATCGGTTTCGAAAAGAAACTGAATGAAGATGGCACCTACTGGGAACCTCATCAATATCCTCAAACTTTGTGGGTTCCAGCAAAGAGCAAAATGCTCGATCTAGCATTACCCTCGGGATATGACTCTCCCATTCTTGAATATCCTGATAATGACTCTTTGGACAACTACAAGTTGTTCAAGAATCAACATGGTGAGGTCATTGCTCGCCATGTTGGACCAAACAGCAGAATTACCCCCCCCCCCCCAAAGAAAGCTATTTGGGTGCCTAAGAAAACTATTGATGCTTTGCCTATTTCTTCTCGTCTAAGCATGCAGGCAGGAAAAGTTCGACAGAATGGTTACATGCATACCTCATTCAATCATTTTACTCATGCCTCTGGAAGGAATTTCAATGCTTTTTCCTTCAATTTTGCTCGTACCTCATCAAACAACAATTATGCTTATCGAAAGAAATCATTTCCTGCATGTTCTACTATTTCAGAGCCACCTGCAAAAATGTGGGTGGTTAAGAAAGCCTAATTCTTCTGCAGGACCATGTATCCGGGTGTACAGAATGGATAATAGATAGTGGATGCACTAGTCATATGACCGGAGATAAGTGGTTGTTTGTCGACCCCAACTTAACTGCTTCTCCTCTGAAGTATATCACTTTTGGCAACAACAACAAAGGAAAGGTAATTGGGCTAGGTAAAATTGCTATATACAAGGACAAACCCATTGATGATGTTTTACTTGTTCAGTCTCTTAGATTCAATCTTATGTCCGTTGGCAAGCTATGTGATTTAGGAACACTAGTTCTATTCTCTATATCCAAATGCAGTGTCTTCATGGCCTCTGACAATACCTTCGTCTTTGGGGGAATTAGAAAAGGTGATCTTTATGTTGTGGATTTCTCTAAGAGTCCCTCAGTCCAAACTTGTTTGCTTGCAAAAGCAACAGAAGGTTGGCTGTGGCACCGAAGACTTGGTCATGCAAGTATGAGAAATTTGCAGACCCTGGTGAAGAAAAATCATCTCCGTGGGATTCCTGATGTAAAATTCTACAAGAATCGCCTCTGTGCTACATGTGAGGCTGGTAAATTAGCCAAGAAGCATCACTCTTCCAAGACAATTATGACCACAACGAGACTACTGGAAATTCTTCATAGGATTTATTCGGTCCTCAAAATTATGCAAGCTTCGGTGGCAGTCATTATGGTCTAGTTATTGTTGATGATTTCTCTCGATACACTTGGGTATTCTTTCTCGAAGACAACACCTGCACCCAAGAAATCTTCAAAAGTTTCCCTAAGAAGGACCGAAATGAATATGATGTGTGAATTAAGCATGTCAGAAGCGACAATGGAACTGAGTTCAAAAATAGTCATATTGCTGAACTTCTCGATGCTCATGGTATTACTCATGAGTTCTCTGCTGCATATACTCCCCAACAGAATGGAGTTGTTGAACGAAAAAATAGAACTATCATTGAAATAGTGAGAACAATGCTCAGTGAGTATAAAACTCCCATTCATTTCTGTGCGATGCTATTAACACTGCTTGTCATGTTATCAATCACGTTTATCTTCAGAAGTTACTTAAGAAAACATCATATGAGCTTATCATTGGCAAGACACCGAATGTTTCTTATTTACATGTGTTTGGTGCACCTTGTTACATTCTTGATATGAATCATTCTTCCAAGTTTGCAGCTAAGGCACATGAAGGTTTTCTTATTGGTTATGGCTCAAACTCACATACATATCGTGTCTATAACTCTCACCACATGAAAGTTATGGAAACGATAAATGTGCGGTTTGATGAATCTAACGGCTCCCTAAAGGAGCACCTACCAAATGTAATAGATGAACAATTGATATAGGATGCTATTCAGCAAATGGCTATTGGGAGGTCAAGCCAGTTGAAGGAAATGCACCTGAGTCCTCTAATGATGAGGCTCCTATGACTCGAAGCAGAACTTGTCAAGCCACTGCTGAAGCAAATGCTCCTCCAAATGGAAATGGAAATCAAAATCCAAGTGCCGATAAAAATGGCAATCACAAAGGGAATCATGATACAAATGCTGATGCTAATGAGAATGATAATTTTCATCACGAAAAGGATGCTCATCCTCGAGTGGCAAATCGAGTTGACCCTTCATTAATTCTCGACAAGATTGAGAATCCAGGTTATTGACCCACAACTCGTTAACGCACTCGTTTGGCTAACTACTATGGCAGTTTCTCCTTTGTCTCATTGGCAGAACCTACCAAGTATGAAGAAGCCATGAACGATCCAGATTGGATGAATGCTATGCAAGAGGAGTTGGTGCAATTTGAATTAAATGATGTGTGGGAATTGGTTGACAAACCGAATCCCAAGAAACACAATATCATTAGTACAAAATGGATTTTCCGCAATAAGCAAGATGAAAATGGCATTGTGGTGAGAAACAAAGCACGACTTGTTGCTCAAGGGTACACACAGGTAGAAGGTATTGATTTCACTGAAACATATGCTCCTGTTGCACGCCTTGAGGCAATTCGTATTCTTCTCGCTTATGGAAATTACAACAATATCTTGCTTTATCAAATGGATGTGAAAAGTGCTTTCCTCAATGGTGAAATTGATGAGGAAGTTTATGTTAAACAACCACACGGCTTTGAACACCCAGAGTTTCTTAACAAAGTTTTTAGGTTGAAGAAAGCTTTATATGGGCTAAAGCAAGCCCCTCGAGCTTGGTATGACACCTTGAAGAAGTTTTTGCTCGACAAAGGGTTCAAGCTAGGATCCATTGATCCCGCACTTCTCATTCTGCCATTGATAATGATCTATTTGTATGTCAAATCTATGTGGATGATATTATATTTGGCTGTACTAACAATGCTTACATCTTAGAGTTCGGGAAAATGATGTCCGATAAATATCAAATGTCTATGATGGATGAACTCAAGTTCTTTCTCGGACTACAAATTCGTCAACAAGCAAATGATATTTTCACATCTCAGGAGAAATATCTGAAAGAACGCCTGAAGAAGTTCAAAATGCAAGATTCCAAAATGAAGGGCTATAAGACTCCTATGCCCACGAATGGTAAGCTGTATGCAGATGTGCATGGTAAGGATTACGATCAGAAAGCTTAACATTCGATGATTGGTTCTCTTCTCTATCTATGTGCATCCAGACCTGACATTATGTTAAGTGTTTGCATGTGTGCCCGCTACCAAGATGCACTGAAAGAATCGCATCACCAAGCGGTCAAGCGCATTTTGAGATATTTGGCTCACACCCTCACCCTAGGTTTATGGTATCCTAAGGGAGCACAGTTTGATCTCATTGGATATTCAGACTCAAATTGGGCTGGTGACTTGGTTGATAGGAAATCTACTTCGGGGACATGTCATTTCCTCAGTAGATCATTGGTTTGTTGGTCACCAAGGAAGCATAATTGTGTATCTCCTTCCATTACTGAGGACGAATATATTGCTGCTGGCACTTGTTACACTCAGTTATTGTGGATGAAGCGGACACTAAACGATTATGGCATCAAGGTCAAGCATATTCCTCTATATTGTGACAATGAGAGTGCCACCGAAATTGCACATAATCCTGTGCATCATTCTCGCACGAAGCACATTGCCATCAGACATCATTTTATTCACGATCATGTTGCTCGAGAGGATATTGTCATCGATCACGTCAAGACCGAAGACAATCTCGCTGATATATTCACCAAGACTCTCGACAAGAAACGATTATGTGTGTTATGGTGTGAGATAAATATCCTAGACTTCACAAACGTGCAGTAAGCTGGTCTTGGCACCCGTGCTAACACTTCCACATCTTTGAAGGAATGGGTGCATTGCACTCGAAGAGTTTGAAAATTTCGACAAAGTGAAATTTCCTTTTTGAGAGTGAATACATTAACGAAGAACTAGACTTACCAGGTGCCACGATAATTGTGCGACGCTCGGCGTCATACAGTTCTTATACGGTGGGTTATGCCACCACAATTTTTTTTCATTGGATTTCTCTCCGATCGATAAATTTTGTGTTTTGTCCGAATGCATTTCTCACATAGCTATTTGCTCGTGTGCTTGTGTTTCTGCCTGAGTGAAATGCCTAGGACCCTATTTTCCCTCTACTCTGTCTCTTCCAATCTCTGCTGATCCATTACAAATGCTCAAATTCTATCTGGAACGAAACTTTATCTGGTGTCCTTGACCACAATTAAGATTCGATCCGAACTCTAATATGTTTTGGCAAAAGCTGTCCAAAATTTGGGGGTTTCTCGCCCAAGTCAGGACCATGATCTTTTATGACAGTTGCCATGTGCAACACATCATCTGCCAATCCACATTAACCATTGAATTGCAATCGTCTCTATTTAGAGACTATTCAATCAAAATCCTCTACTTGCTGTTATTTCCATTCGCCTATATATGAACCACATCGCTCCTTTCTTCTACTTTACTCTCTTTATCCTCACCTTCTTCTCCATCGAAACCCTCCCTGTAGTGCTCCACCTTGAGCTCAACACCGACGACCCCTTCACCGCTTAACTACCAGAAAGAGGTCACCAAAGTCTTCCACACCACCGCGGGACATCTTCTTCCCCGCTCCACTGTAGCTGCTACACGTCATCGAGTTAGGGTACGTAAGGTTCGAAATCGGGCCTGCATCCTTCTCGTTTCGAGTTCGTCTGCGGTTATTTTCCTCCGATTTTACCGCATATCTTAGATCTAGTTTATACCCCTACTAGTGTGGATGTAGTTTGTAGTTGTTCCTCGCATCTGAATCTCTTCAGATCTAGGGTTTGTGTTATGTTTTGTTTGAATGAAATGCCTAGCACGCTGTCTAGTATTTTCTTCGGACCTACTAGCTCGTTCTATATGTTTCCTTCATTCAAAACATTTCCCAAAGTCTGCATCTAGTTCTTATTAAAAATGATTTCGTTCAAAAAAATATTCGCTGTGAGCATTTGTAACCCTGTCCCCATTTTCCCTCGTACCTATTCTGATTCACAGGTTTATGCATTCTATTGAGGACTCTGCTAGACTACACTGTATGGCCGATGAAGAAGAGGTATTCATGGGAACAACTGATGAGTCTAAAGCTCCAAATGCAAAGGGCCCAATGGTAGGCCCATCCACAAGCAAAAGAAAGAGATCCGAACCAAATGAAAATGAGCAAGAAGTAGATGCTCCGAAGAAAAAGAAAGGTGGCAGGCAACCCTTCGCAAATTCAGCTCAGTAAATCTCTCATGATAATTACAACACCACACCAGGAGAAGATTCATCACAGAGAAGAAAGTGTCTGCAAAGGATTGACGCCACTAGGTGCGCAAATTGTTTAACTAAAAAATGATCCATCCTCGGGTTGCCTAGAACTTTGCTTTTCATCCTTCGTGGGGTGATTATCGTGAGATTGCTCTTGTCCATGCAAGCGATCCCCAGGAAAGACCACCACCTCCACCTGATGCACATAAATCGTCTCTCAAGACTCCCACATCATATCCAGATGAATTGGCCAAGCACCTGAAAAATACAGAAAAGAGAGCCAAGAAGGCTGAAAAGGACCAGGCAAGAGAAGAAGAAAATTGTCGTCTCCTAAAATCAGATGTCGAGAAGAAAAAGGTGGATGAAAAAACAGAAAACCATTCCAAGAACAAACATGATCCCAGATCTTCTGCTCTGAAGAAAAAGAGCACACCGAAGAGAAGGTCAGCCAAACCAATTGCTAGAAATGATGAATGTGATTCCTCCGATCATGATGATCCTCCGCTCATAAGGGAAGAAGTTGAAGCAACTCTTTTCGAACAAGTGAACATCACTACATCCACTGTTCTGCCTAATCGGCGAGCAAGTGCTATCCCAATAGCACCTCCGAAGAAGAACCCATTGAAGATAAAGACTCCTCCTACCACTGTTACAATGGTTGATGAAGTAAACACAACTCCTCATCCCGAGGCTATTAATTTGCAAGATTTGGTTGTTGAAGCTCTAGTTAGCATAGCCAAGCCAAGAGAGAAGATTCCGAAGCCCAAGGTGAAGCAAATCAAAGCTACCTCTACCGAGCAAAATGCTCCAAGTGACGAGGTTGTGAAAGAAAAGGCTGCTAAATTTTCTCCCAAGTTGACTCAACCATTGGCTTCTATGCCATCGACCGAGCAAAATGTAGCACAAACTGCTCCTGTTGCACATCCTCATGATAACACTGCTGCCCCGCATTCTTACAATCATGTATTCATCATGGAGCAGCTTGACAGATTTGTTGAAGACCTATTTGATGGAGAAGTGGCATCTTTGCCCATCCCCTCTGAAGTGATTTCTCAAGCAGCAGATCTTGTTCGTGACATGCGAGATGATTCTGTGGAGATCAATGATCTACCGCTCAGCTCAATGAGCTTGACACCCGTATGAAGGCTTCTAAATCCAAGTTTGTCATCAAGCAACTTGAAGAATCTTATGTGGATGCCAATCGAGCTTTAACTATCCTTCAAAATAGAAGACTAGGATTTCATTCAGATCTAGATCAAATTGTTCGCAAGGTTTTCCTCGATCATCAAGCCCAAGTCACTGGCTACAATGATCTTGTCAAAGGGCACATTGATTAGTCAAAGCAAAAGAAGAATGCTCCTCCTCCTCCAGACACCGAGACATAGAAAGAAAATTCTCCTGAATGAGAAATTCCTTCGCCAACTCTTGAACCAGCTGCAGATGCATCTACGTTGCTAAGGCCAACTGAAATAGTGCATGTGGTTTCTCCAGTTGATGAAGAAAATCCGCCTCAACAAAATGTTTCGAAAGAAGGTGAAATCCATCAGTCTGAGCACCAAGCCTCTCCAGTTCATGTTGAGACAAATGAATCTGTTCCTCCCGAAGAACCTCAACCAACTGATGAAGATCATCCTCGTCAATCCTCAGTGCGTGATAAAGCTTCAGTGCCTGATAAAGTGAATGCTCCCTCTCCACTTCGAATTTCTCTCAACACCATGAAGAAAACTTTAGATGTTGGTCCCTCTGCAGCAAAGTCAGTTTCTGCTCATCACTCAGATTCAGTTATTTATGGCGATGAAGTGATTTCCGTTGAAGATGAGCTCAAATATCCATATCCTCGCGAGCAACTACCATTACTCTCTATCGGCGTTGGCATCAAAGGGCCACTTTTCAATAAGAACACACATCCTCAGTTCTTTCGAGAGAGTCCATACAACAAGCCCTGAACTTCTGAATCTCCTCGGTTCTGGACTCAGGAAAATGCAATATACTATTTGTGGATTCTTTATGACAGCCGCAAGATTTTTCCTCATGAGTACCTGGATATCGCTGCAATGAAAAACATTGGCTGCTTCAATCAAGTATTGCAAGACATCGAAGACTTTGGCCTCATGCATGTCCTTGCATATCAACATCCATGGAACAGAGAGATACTCCTTAAATTCTGCTACCCTATACATCACTGGTGATGTATCAGATAACACTAAGTGGATCATGGAATGGATGACTGAAGGGAAAAGAAAAAAAGTGCTCTACTATGGATTGTGTCTCATTTTCATTTCCCTCGGTTCGAACATGGTAAGACATAAATTCGAGTTCATAACATTGATGCAATTTCCGATGAAGATTTCCGGTGCACAATGGATCAAGATAAAATTCATGATTATACCGGTTCACCTTTCCCGAGCATTTGACCTTCTATAATCAAACTTTGTATCATCTGCTCACTTAGACCATCTGTCCTGTGGCTAGGATGAACACTGACAGCGTATATCTGATGTTCTTCAGAACACCATCTATGCCATCTCCCAAGGATTCATCTTTAATGTCGAAGACTTATTTCTGCGCATCCTGATGGATTCGACTTAGCACCCAAAAACTATCAAATTCTTTGGGCCTTGGATTCAAAAGGTGGTTGACTATGCTATGGAAACCGAAAATTTAGCCAAAGTCAGTCACAAAATCTTCATTCCTCCTGTACGTGACACTCTGAAAATAATGGAAGATATTTCTTTGGGGAAAGCACCAGTGTCAATCCCTCCCGATTATCATAAGACTTTTAATGGGCCACGGCTACCTCAGCATGATAAACTTCTGAATGCACAACCTCCTTCACATCTTGAAGTGAGCTTGCACACCCAACAGTTGCTACTAAAGCATATGGCTGAGGACCGCCAAGAGAAAGAACACCTGGCTGCTAAACTTAATGCAATCAACAACCGAACAAAAGTTGTGCACATGATCACGGCTGAAAACAAGAAGCACCTATGGAAATTGCTTTGGAAGTTCTTCTCCAAGAAGCAATTGAGCAACTATCATCTCAAAGAGCTTTATGAGTATATTGATCAAGGGTTTTTAGCAGAAGATTTTAGAGATCGTATTACTTAGTCGCTGCTAGCTCGTGAGCCAACAACTGGTCTACTTCGAATTCGGTTACGAAGATTGCTCGACAAATTACAAGCAACCTCGCCCACTAAGAAACTTGCTGAAGGAAATGTTCTGTCTCGCCAAAATCAACAGGCTGATCTGAATATACCTTCATCATCTGTTGCTGCTGACGAAGAAGATTTTCATCTATCTTTGAATCAGAAACTTCTTCAGGCAGTTCTTCGGGAGATTCCTCAGAGGGAATCAAGTTCACCTCATTTTCACTCATGTCATCCGTCACCTTTTTAACACTAGTTGACAAAAAGGGAGAGAATTAAATTGAGAGTTTCGATAGATTTGCTCTGCTGAATTTGATCTCCATGTTTGTTTGCACTGGTTTATGTGACTTTTGAGCTATATGCCTTAAAGACTATCTGTGCCACTTTATGTGCTCTGATGTAAAACTTCTGATATGTGTTGTAATATTAATAACCCCACCCGCGGCACTACTTCTCTCGAACCAATTGTTTTGCAAGTGGATTTATTGTTAGAAGTCATGGATGATTGGACTATACACTTGATGGATTACACATCATTAGTGCGAATCATTACCTCGAATGATTGAAAAATCCTCCACTTATTATAAATGAATTGCAAAGAATCTCATTGTATATCATTTACCCTTCATACATCTAGGGGGAGTATATTTTATCATCGAGTCAAGTAACGCAAGTTCACTCTTGTTCGATTTACATTTCACTTATCTATCTTCACTTTGACGATTATCTGTTTTGTCAACAACTGCCCAAAAAGGGGGAGATTGTTGGTGCAATGATAGGCCCCTTATATTTTGGAGTTTGTTGACATAAACAGTATGGGACTTATGTGTTTGCTAGTGCACACAGAGTAAAAGGTCCCTGAAGAATCGAGGAGTTTGATGCAAATGATGAAGATAATCTCTCTGCGTGCCAGTGAAGGCTATCACCAAAGATGAAGCTAAAGAGAGTGACCCGTAAAAATTGCTGAAGTACAAGCAATTGGTTCGGTGTCTGTTTGAAGAAAATGACTATGTTTGAGGAAGAATGAAGACGAAGTGAGGACGTAGCATTTGTTTCATTATTCTTCTTCTTTCCTTGAGTCATAGGACCACCATACTATTAAGAGGGTGTAGCATTCGAAGATTTGATTCTCTGATGATAAACCCAAATCCTATGAAAGATGTGAGAGAAATCTCTTTGTGCTCCGAGCAAATACTTGCCAGCAAGAGACTGTGATCTTCTTCGCTGCGAGAGATTTGTCTCGGACCGAGGAGTTAGCATTACGTGTTCCTCAAGTAATGGTACCGTTGCTCCAAAATCCGACCGTTGCAAACATGTCCGTTGGCCATTGGCTGGACCTCATGTCCAAAATGGTCATTTCCCATCTGGGAAGGCTGCGGCTATAAATAGCCACCCCGCGCCGGCTTTGTCGGTGGCTGCTCCGTTTGATTGTGAGAAGATTGTTGAGCAACCCACTCTCTGAGCGATTTGAGTTTAAAATCCACCGAAAGAAAAACCCTAGAGCCGAAGAATTAGATAGTGGTTTAGCATCACTTGAATGTATGTTTAGTACGCTACACCTATTACTCTTGAGAGCTGCAAACTCTCTAGACGGTTAGGTGTCAATTTCTTCAGAGACCAAGAGTAATTGTGGTTCTCGAAGAAGAAGTATATAAAGGTTTGGAGATCGCCTTCAAGTATCTACCACGAGTAATCGACATCGGTTGATGAATCGATCATCGAGGAGAATAGGGTGAAGAGAGTTTATCTTCCGTGTTAAGTCACAGCCCCTCCAACCAGACGTAGTTGTTATGCAGAAGGTCGAACTAGTCAAACAAATACCTTTTCGCCATCGAGCTACTTCGGTTATCTATGTCACCCATGTTTACCTTCAATGCATTTCCTTTCGTTTGATTTGTCTCAATGCATTGCCTAGTTTCCCTTCGGTACTCTGTTTTAGTTCGCTGTAGTTTGTTTTTCATTCATTCCGCTGCTGGGTTATGAGAGATTTAAGTTTTTTGAAGAAAATTTAAAAATCCCATTCACCCCCCTCTAGTAGACATACTTCATTCCTACAGGTCCCATGCAAGAATTGGGAATGAATGTCAAACACCTCGGCATCGTCGCTCGACCGCAAACATTGAGATACATGGTTTTTAAATTCCAGTAAATCCAAAACTCATCTAAGATTCATGAAAATTGGCATGCTATCATGGAACAACATCAACATTATGTGGTAAAAATATTGCCCCATTTGCGGCATGTTTGGGTATAAGCTTCTCACAGACTAGAGCTTCTCAGAATAAGCTTCATGGTCCTGGTAGGGAATGTGCCACCTTCGTGAATGAAATGATATTAGTTGCCTCTTCTTGCTTTCAATTTTTTTTCTAGTGCCAACATAGAGCAACAGGAGTGTCGTGTTAAAATTTGGATTTTTTCTAGGTTCGTATTGACATTGTTATACATTAGCTGAGTTTTCTAGGCATTTTATGTGCATAATTCAAATTTGAACTACAGTCACATGATCCAGTGCATAAAAATGGGTTGAAAAATCAAATGTGTGTCCTTTGGTGCATGCTTAGGTCCCATGCAACAAATGGGAATGGATTTCAAACACCAGGGCGTCGTTGCTTGCCAGCAAAATGTTTAGATACTTTGTTTTTAAATTCTAGTAAATCCAAAATCCGTCTGAATTTCATGAAACTTGGCATGCTATCATGGAATGGCGCCAACATGGTGTGGGTAAAAATTGTGCCATTTGGGGCAGGTTTTGGTTTACGCTCCTCACAAACCAGAGCTTCTCCCAAGAAGCCTCATGGTTCCGGTAGGGAACATGTGTCACCTTTCTGGATGAAATGACATTCATTACCTCTTCTCGCCTTGATTTTTTTCTAGATACAACATAGAGCAACATGAGTGTTATGTTAAATTTTGGAATTATTCGGGGTTCATTTGGGCATTTTTATCCAATAACTGGGTTTTCTAGGCATTTTATGTGCATACTTGAAATTTGAACTACATGCACATGCTCCAATGTAGCAAATTGGGTTAAAAAATCATATGTGTGTCCTTGCGTGTATGCTTAGGTCCCATGCAAGAAATGGAAAATGAACTTCAAACACCTTGGCATCATGCCTCGGCCGCAAAAATTGAGATACTTGGTTTTAAAATTCTAGTAAATCCAAAAGTCGTCTGAATTCATGAAACTTGGCATGCTATCATGGAACGACACCAACATGCTATGCTATTTTTCATGTCCAAGTTGAGAGAAGGCGCACCAATCAACAACCAACAAAGGCATTTTGAAACAAATAGCTTCCACCTTATCATCTCACACGTTTGTATAATCTAAATCGTGGGTGTTCTGCTAACCATTCATGTGATGCCACGCGTCACACTTTTAATGGCTAGGAGGTGCCGTGCTGACAACTGCTCGAGTAGACGGGAGGTATGCGAGCGGAGTCCATTGCGCATGTCAGATATCGGGTTTTGGCAAAACCCTTAAGGTTCGAACTCTGGGATGCGCACGAAGATCTTCTCCCTACCGATCCACGCCCCAAAACCTCGCCGCGAATCTAAGCTACACGATGAACAACACAAGGGACACAAGGTTTATACTGGTTCGGGCCACCGTCATGGTGTAATACCCTAATCCAGTGTGTGGTGTGGTGGATTGCCTTTGGAACTGATGATGAACAGTACAGAGGGAGAACAGCCTCGCGAGGGGTGTTCTTATGGTGGTACGGTGTTCTGCTAGGGAAGGATTCGATCCCTTTCTACTGTGGTGGCTATCTCTATTTATTGAGGCCCTCGTCCTCTTGCCAAATATTGAGCGGGAAGGGAGCCAACAACGGCCATTTTGAAGGGGGGCAGCTAGTACAAGCTATCCTGACTAAAGTTGGTCTTCGATTGCCAAAGGAACTGGCGATGATGCCGTCTTGGGCTCCATGGTGATCTCCGGCCTGCCGTCCTGCTGGTCTTGGTCTCGTTGCACCGTATGGAAACCTTTCCTTGATGCCTCAGTACTCCGTGCCTGCACTTGCCCCCTTTGCACCAAAGAGGAAACGAGGACACTGCGCTGGCTGGCGCTCGCCTGGTCTCGATCGTCATGGCTTGTGTCATGAGCACCTCGCGAGGTACTCCTTGCCTTGATCTCTCCGCCTCCTCGCGAGCCTGCCTGGTGAGGCCGCCCCTGAGGAAGCCTTGTGTCGTCCGCCCCGCGAGGCTTGGCCCCTCGCGAGGGTCTTGAACTTGGGTTGATGAAGACGGGCCATACTGGGCCACTGCTTGAGCCACGCCGCAGGTTGTAGGCAGGCAAGTCTGGGGACCCCCGTTCCCAAAACACCGACAGTAGCCCCCGGGCCCAAGGCGCGCTTGGACTTGGCTTAGCAGCAAAGCCAAAGGGCAAGTGCGGAGCACCACGGGCCCCAACATCCTGCGGCCTT
The DNA here is from genome assembly GCF_002162155.2 of Triticum dicoccoides. Classification (NCBI taxonomy): domain Eukaryota; kingdom Viridiplantae; phylum Streptophyta; class Magnoliopsida; order Poales; family Poaceae; genus Triticum; species Triticum dicoccoides. The sequence goes on from NC_041387.1 coordinate 434,950,841, forward strand.
GGTCGCCGCGTGGCGGTTGATTGGACGTGGGCGTCTCCGCTTCCCCACGCTGCCTCGGTGTAACGCCCTCGAAAAGCATCCGTTATACAAGTTATGGCGATACTCCCGAACTCCCGCCCCAGTACTGGGTGGCGTCGAGGTTATCTCACCAACGAACTGCATAAAAGAGATTTTCGATGTCGGCGAACATATCTCAAGTATACCAGAATTGCAACGATAAAATTGTGACGACAACACCTCGGAGCTCAACTCCCCGGGACACTGCCACAACCCCTAAAGACAGGAGGCACCAAGAACAATGTTCTCGTCACAAAACCATCGGAACAAATCCAAGATACTCGCGTGATCCTAAATTTTTTTTTAGTGAAATTTGAGAAGAGAAGAGTCAAAACTCTACGCCAGGATGCCTTACCAGAGCGATGAGGAGACTGGGAAGTAAAAAGAATTCCTAAGCTCTCCGATATATAATTCCTAAGGACTCAAAACATTTTTCTAGACACAACTCGGCTGCTAAAAACGATCAAGCAATGGGGGCTCCTAAGGTCGGGGAAGGCTCTGATTACCAACTTGTAACGCCCTCGATGCGGCTATAGCTCCCACGTGTCGAGGCACGACTTAGAGGCATAACCGCATTGAAAGCAATGTCGCAAGTCAGACAATCATTACAACATCCCATGTAATATATAATAAAAGGGGGAGATAACATAGTTGGCTTACACTCGCCACGTCACATCAGAGTACATAAATAACATCCATCATACAAATCACTCATGGCCCGACTACGGTGCCAAAATAGAAAAGACCCCCAACATGCGACAAGGCCCTGAATCGATTACCCCAACTAGGCACCACTACTGATCATCCGGAAAAGACACATAGTAGCGCTGAGAGTCCTCGTCGAACTCCCACTTGAGCTCGTAATCATCAACTAGAGCAGAAACACCTGGACCTGCATCTGGAGTTGTAGTATCGGTGAGCCACAGGGACTCAGCAATCTCACACCCACGCGATCAAGACTATTTAAGCTTATGGGATAGGATAAGGCAAATATATGTGGAGCTGCAGCAAGCGACTAGCATATGTGGTGGCTAACTTATACGCAAAAGAGAGCGAGAAGAGAAGGCGAAGCACGAGCGAGAAGCTAAAGGAACATCCTGCGCAAGCATAACTCCAACACCGTGTCCACTTCCCGGACTCCGCCGAGAAGGGGCCATCACGGTAACACACACGGTTGATTCATTTTAATTAAGTTTAGTTCAAGTAATCTACAACCGGACATTAACAAATTCCCATCTGCCCATAACCGCGGGCACGGCTTTCGAAAGATCAATCCCTGCAGGGGGGTCCCAACTTAGCCCATAACAAGCTCTCACGGTCAACGAAGGAATATACCTCCACCCAAGACACACTGATCAGACTCGGTATCTCGGTACAACAAGATGATTCGACAGGTTAAAACAAGTCCAGCAACACCGCCCGAATGTGCCGACAAATCCCGATAGGAGCTGCACATATCTCTTTCTCAGGGCACACTCAGATGAGACTAGCTACGAGTAAAACCAACCCTCAAGTTTCCCCGAGGTGGCCCCGCAGGCAGCTCAGTTCGGACCAACACTCAGAGGGAGCACTGGCCCAAGGGGGGCTAAAATACGATGACCCTCGGGCTCCGGAAACCCAAGGGAAAAAGAGGCTAGGTGGCAAATGGTAAAACCAATGTTGGGCATTGCTGGAAAAGCTTTAATCAAGGCGAACTATCAAGGGGTTCCCATTATAGCCCAACCGCGTAAGGGACGCAACAATCCGGGAACATAATACCGATATGACGGAAACTAGGGCGGCAAGAGTGGAACAAAACACTAGGCGAGAGGCCGAGCCTTCCACCCTTTACCAAGTATATAGATGCATTAAGATAACATAGCAATATAATGATATCCCGACAAGTAAAATAAATGTTCCAACAAGGAACGGCTCCAATCTTCACCTGCAACTAACAACGCTATAAGAAGGGCTGAGCAAAGCGGTAACATAGCCAATCAACGGTTTGCTAGGACAATGGTGGGTTAAAGGTTCAACATGGCAATTGGGAGGCTGGCAAGCAAATGGTAGGCATCGTAGCAGTGGCAAAGCAAAAGAGCGAGCAATCTAGCATAGCAAAGATAGTAGTGATTTCGAGGGTATGATCATCTTGCTTGCACAGTTGTCAGAGTTGACTGGATCCTCGCAAGCAAACTCAACGGGCTCCTCGGTAGCGAACTCGTCTCCCGGCTCTACCCACAAGACAAACAAGCAACAAGGATACAATCAACCACGGGCAAGACCAAGCAATATGATGAAATGACGATATGCTATGCGGGATGCGATGCGGGATGCAAAATGCAAGATATGCCAGGAAATGCATGAACCTGGCATCAAATTTGAAAACCAAGTGTGCCACTGGATAGAGGGGATGAAATCGCTTGAAAACGATATAAAGATCATTGGAATCGGAGTTACGGTTTGGAAATGGCAAGCGTTTTAAGATACGACACCGGTCTGCGATTTGCAGCAAGTAGGCATCTAAATGCAACGAAATGAACATGCTACAGCCACCAAACATGAAAACAAAATACATGGCAGTGATGTACACAAGATGGTTGACAAAACACTAGCACTGAGCCATAGGCAAATTCATCCATTAAGAGGTTCAAACAAGCATGGCTAAAACGCAAATGCAAAACAGATTTCAGACTTAGTGAAATTAACGCTAGTCTGAAATTTCAGATCACGATGCTCTCTTCGGAGCAGCAAAACAACATGATAGAAAACCTGAACATGACAAGTAAGAACATGGCATGGAGCTACTCAACAAGCTTAATAAAACACCCAAAGTGACCTGGGGCCAAAAGGGTTCACAAAATACTCTACCGAGCTCACGAACATAGCTCGAACACAATCAGTTTTCAGACTTTGTGAAAACTGAGACATGCTGAAATTTAACTCACGAAGGCATGTAGACGAGCTCGATGCACTCACTACGGTGCAATTCATGGCAAGGAAAGCATATAACCAGCAAGAAGGCACAAAGTGCTTGCTACACATGGCAAGAACGAAGGCATAGCATGCATGGAACACTAACGGTAGCATCGGCAAAATCGCAAACAAGTTGACGATCTGCCCAGATTAACAACGAAGCAAAAGTTGAGCTCGATTGAGTCAACCTAGAGCACTCCACATATGCAAACAAAGACATGGACGGAAAGAGCATAACATAAATATCAAAACTCCCTTACTGATCATCCTCAAAAGAGGCACGGATCACTAGGAAACAAGCTGGACATATAGCATCATGAACTAAAATATCCCAGACTTAGTGAAAATCACTAAGTCCCTGAAATCTGCAATCTCAGGTACCTCTCTTCGCAAGCTTGCACAAGACAACACACAAATCCTAAAAATACATGGGTGGCACCTCTGGAAAGAAGACAAAATGCTTAACAATTCATCCCAAAGGGGCACAGGCATATCATGCACGAATTAAACATGGCAAAAATGACAAAAGTGCATGATGAACTAACGGATCTGCAATTTAACTCACGAAGCCTCCTTCTAACAGCATTTTGGGTATCAAGATGACCTCAAATGTAAATGATGCAATGGAACGAAATGATGTACATGTCGAGGCGAAGATTTTGATATATCATACGCCCAAAACGGAGCTACGGTTGCGGAGATACAAGCAGTCAAAGATAGCACGAAAATTAGGGTTTCGGGGGAGAGAAGTCAACCTGAGATCCAGATCTGGATCCAAAACACTGTTCACGCCGGCGGGGGATTCGAGGTCCGCCGGGCCCTCGCCGGAGCTCACCGGAGGGAGACGCGAGGCGGCGCCGGGGAGGTTGGAGGAGGCCGGGCCGACCGGAGTCGGTCGCCGGAGTAGCGGGCGAGGGCGGCGGCGCTCGGCGGCGCCCTCGGCGGCGC
>NC_041387.1:434956161-434965701 GCF_002162155.2 Triticum dicoccoides
CTGAGTGGCGGAGGCGGGCAGCGGCGGACGCGTCCGGCGCTGGGGCGGACGTGTCCGTCGGCGGCGGAGGATGTTTTTTTTTTTGAACTAGGGTTTCGGACGGGGGAAGAAGAGATCCGAATGGAGGGGGTATAAATAGGCATAGAGGGAGCTAGGAGAGTCCAAATGAGGTGCGGTTTTCGCCCACACGATCGTGATCGAACGCTCTAGGACATGGAGTAGAGTTTGGTGGGTTTTGGGCCAAATTTGGGGGGTGTTGGGCTGCAACACACACGAGGCCTTTTCGGTCCCTCGGTTAACCGTTGGAGTAGCAAACGAAGTCCAAATGATACGAAACTTGACAGGCGGTCTACCGGTAGTAAACCAAGGCCGCTTGGCAAGTCTCGGACCAATCCGGAAATGTTTAATCCCCACACACGAAGGAAAGCTAGAAATGACCACCGGAGGAGAACGAAGCGCCGGAATGCAAAACGGACAACGGGGAAAATGCTCGAATGCATGAGATGAACATGTATGCAAATGCAATGCACGTGATGACATGATAAGAGATGCATGAAAAAGAAAAACAACACACGGAGACAAAGACCCAAACTCGAGAAATAAATATAACTTAGCGCCGGAGACGGCAAGAGTTGGATACAAATATGGAAAGTATATCTGGGGCGTTACAACACTCCACCACTACGAAAAGATCTCGTCCCGAGATCTAGGACTGAAAGAACTCCGGGTACTCAGAACGGAGGTGATCCTCGCGTTCCCAGGTAGCTTCACGGTCGGAATGGTGAGACCACTTAACTTTGAGAAATTTGATTGACTTGTTGCGAGTCTTGCGTTCAGTCTCTTCAAGAATAGCAACTGGGTGCTCACGATAGGAGAGATCTTCTTGGAGCTCAATGTCCTCGAAGTTGACGGTGCGGTCAGGAGTCTTGAAGCACTTTCGAAGCTGAGAGACATGGAACATATCATGAACATTTGCAAAGTTTGAAGGAAGCTCGAGTTGATAGGCGAGGTCGCCTCTCTTGCTGACAATCTTGAAAGGTCCCACGTATCTAGGGGCAAGCTTCCCTTTGATACCGAAGCGACGAGTACCTTTCATAGGAGAGACGCGGAGGTAAACATGATCTCCAATCTCGAAAGCCAAATCACGGTGCTTACTATCATAGTAGCTCTTCTGGCGGGATTGAGCTGCTTTGAGGTTATCACGAATGACTTTGCACATATCTTCTGCTTCTGTGATTAAGTCATTACCCAGCAGCTGACGTTCACCGGTTTCAGACCAGTTGAGAGGGGTACGACACTTCCTGCCATATAGAATTTCAAATGGGGCCTTGCCCGAACTTGCTTGAAAGCTGTTGTTGTATGAGAATTCAGCATAAGGAAGACATTCCTCCCACTTCATGCCGAAAGAAATCACACAAGCCCTGAGCATGTCTTCGAGAATCTGGTTGACACGCTCGACTTGACCGCTCGTTTGAGGATGGAAAGCTGTGCTGAAGCGGATGTTGGTGCCCATGGCCTTCTGAAAAGAATCCCAAAACTTGGAGGTAAAGATGCTGCCACGGTCTGAAGATATCACTTGAGGAATACCGTGCAGAGAGACAATGCGAGAGGTATAGAGTTCCGCCAATTGAGCTGCAGTGATCGACTCTTTGATAGGCAGAAAATGAGCCACTTTGGTGAGCTTGTCGATGACAACGAAGATAGCATCATTGCCACGCTTGGACTTTGGAAACCCAGTCACGAAGTCCATTTCAATGTGGTCAAACTTCCATTCTGGAATGGCAAGAGGTTGGAGGAGACCTGCTGGCCTTTGGTGTTCTGCCTTCACTCTTCTGCAGACATCACACTCGTTCATGAATTGAGCGATCTCGCGCTTCATTCGAGTCCACCAATAAGTTTGCTTGAGATCCTGATACATCTTCGTACTACCAGGGTGGATGGAGAGGAGAGAGTTGTGAGCCTCGTTCATGATCACCTTATGAAGTTCACCTTTGGGCACAACAATTCGATCCTCGAAGAAGAGAGTGTCCTTGTTATCAAGTCGGTAGCACTTGTACTTGGACTGACTCTTTGCAATACCAATCTTCACCTTCTTCACCATTTCATCAAGAAGTTGGGCTTGGCGAATCTGGTCTTCCAAGGTAGGAGAAACTTGAAGGTTAGAGAGGAAACCTTGAGGAACAATTTGCAGATTCAGTTTGCGGAAAGCTTCACAAAGCTCGGGTTGATAAGGCTTGAGAATCAGACTGTTGCAATATGCTTTTCTGCTCAAAGCGTCAGCAATCGCATTAGCCTTGCCTGGAGTATACTCGATACTCGGATTGTACTCTTGAATCATTTCGACCCATCGAGTCTGCCTGAGGTTGAGATTAGGCTGAGTGAAGATGTACTTGAGACTCTTGTGATCAGTGAAAATATCCACTTTCCTTCCCAATAGAAGATGTCTCCAAGTCAACAAAGCGTGCACAACTGCCGCCAACTCGAGATCATGAGTGGGGTAGTTCTTCTCATTAGGTTTCAACTGGCGAGAGGTATAAGCGACAACTTTCTTCTCTTGCATCAGTACAGCACCGAGACCTTGGAGAGAGGCATCACAAAAGACCTCGTACGGCTTGGTTTCATCAGGCGGAGTCAGAACTGGAGCAGAGATCAATTTCTCTTTCAAAGTGTTGAAAGCAATATCACACTCCGGAGACCAAACGTACTTGACGTGCTTCTGAAGAAGATTTGAGAGAGGCTTGGCGATCTTAGAAAAGTTTTCAACGAATCTTCTGCAATAGCTTGCGAGACCGAGGAAACTACGGAGTTGCTTCACGTTCTGAGGAGGTTCCCAATTCACAATTGCGGACACCTTCTCAGGATTCACGGAAATGCCCTTGGCAGAGATGATATGACCAAGATAAAGAACCTCATCGAGCCAAAATTCACACTTGGAGAACTTGGCGTAGAACTGATGTTCTCTGAGCTTGTCAAGAACCAAACGCAAGTGCTTGGCATGATCTTCCTTGTTCTTGGAGAAAACCAAAATGTCGTCGAGATAGACCAAAACGAATTCATTGGTGTAGGGGTTGAAGATGAAGTTCATCATGCGAGAGAACGTCGGAGGAGCGTTGGCGAGGCCAAAAGACATGACGGTGTATTCATATGAACCAAAGCTTGTCCTGAACGCCGTCTTGGGAATATCTTGCTCACGAATACGAATCTGATGATAGCCCATACGGAGATCGAGCTTGGAGAATACTTGAGCACCCTTGAGTTGTTCGAACAGCTCATTGATGTTGGGAAGTGGGTATTTGTTCTTGATGGTCTTCTTGTTTACTGGACGGTAATCAACACAAAGTCGACTCGATCCATCCTTCTTCTTCACAAAAAGAACACCACAACCCCACGGAGAAGTACTAGGCCGGATGAGACCCAATCTTTCTTGCTCATCGAGTTGTTTCTTCAACTCCTTCAACTCTTCGGGGCCGAGCTTGTAGGGACGTTTGCACACAGGTTCCGTACCGGGCTCAAGTTCAATAACAAATTCAACCGGCCGGTTTGGAGGCATCCCTGGAAGTTCTTCTGGAAAAACGTCTTGATACTCACAAACAACCGGAATCTGCGAAATAGCATCCAATTCACCCTTCTCATTGAGAGAAAACAACCGGATGGTATTATCCCGAGCGGCAAAGACAATGACATCCTCAGACGAATGAGTCAGTTGAATCTGCCTGGGTGCACAATCAAGCTGAGCTTTATGCTTAGAGAGCCAGTCCATCCCGAGAATAAGATCGATATCCGAGTTGCCAAGAACCATTGGAGAAGCAAGAAACTTGAAATCACCCATCAAGATTGAAATATCCGGCACCTCCATACTGGAACTCAGTCGCTTAGCTGGAGAGACGACTTGCATAGCTCTAGGTAATGCCTTAGTTCTAAAAATTTTCTCCGATGCAAATGGAAATGACATGAAGGAATGCGATGCACCAGAGTCAAAAAGAACTTTTGCAGGAATATCATTAACAGGAAGGTTACCCATGATCACATCTGACGAGTCCTCTGCCTGGGCTGCATTCATCAAATTGACCTTGGCGTGCTTGGGATTATGCTTGACTACAGCTGTACTTGCCGATCTGACAGGAGGAGGAGGAGGAAGACGCCTCTGGTTGGTACACTTGTTGGCATAGTGACCCTTCTGTTGGCACTTGTTGCACGTGACCTCTGAAAGCGGACGGTGATACGGAGCACTCGATCTTGGCGCTTGAGACGAAGACTTGTTCTGAAAGCCTGGGTTGGGTGGGTGGGAGAAACCACTGCCACCTTTGCTCTTCTGCTGATACGGCTGACGGAACGGAGGAGTAGGAAGCCAATACTTCTGTTACTTGACCACTTGAGTAGAGGAAGACAGAGTAACATCTCTGGCACGCTTCCTGGAAGCATCACACCTCATCTGAGCAGCCTCTTGCTTCAGTGCCATGTTGTAGAACTCATCGTATCTCAACGGCTCAAAGAGGACAAGAGCGAGCTGAATTTCCTCACGAAGACCACCCCTGAACTGATAGATCATGCTCTTCTCATCAGGAACATCCTGCTTGGCAAAACGGGCGAGCTTCTGGAACAACTTGTTGTAGTCATAGACAGACAAAGAGCCTTGCTTCAGATTGCGGAATTCCTGACGCTTACTCTCAACCACACTTTGAGGGATGTGATGAGCGCAGAAATCTTGACGGAAATCGTCCCAAGTGATCAGACGTCCACCTCTGGAATCCTTGTACTGCTGGAACCACTCTGCAGCCTGATCTTTGAGCTGGAAAGAAGCGAACTTGACGAAATCTTCAGGCCTGACATTGCTGCATTCAAAATGCTTGCCCAGATCCACTAGCCAATCGTCAGCATCGGTAGCCTCAACACAACTGCTGAACGTCTTTGGGCCATTAGCAAGGAACTGGTTCAGTGTAGCAAAGTGGTGCTGATTATGGCCTTGATTCCCTTGACTGCCTTGATTGCGCTCTTGGAGAATTTGCATGATCAACTGTGTGTTTGCATTAGTATCGGCCATCACAGCTTGCCATGCTTCCGGAGGAGGCGGAGGTGGAGGCGGATCAGGATTCGGAGTCGTGCGCGTTGGAGGAGCCATCCTGAACAGGTTGACCACCATTAGCACATTGATAAACAACAATATAGAAGCTGAATCCAACGGAATGAAAATTGCAACATATAGTCTTCACATCCGAACAAAATGAACGAATGCATTTCTCTTCAAATGGTCACATATCCATAAATGAGAAGCCACGAAGAATTAAGGTAGAGAAATAAATCAACAAGGTACGGATCAAGAACGAATAATCGGTAAGAAATCCCAATCTCAAACCAATATCCGTGGAAGAAGAACTAGAGCTACTAGAATTCCCACCTATGAAACTCCCGAACCTTTCCGGTTATGCAATCAGGTGTTGGGGATACAGGGGAAGCATAATATCTCACCCAAGCTAGCAAATCCTACATCCAGCTGTATCCATCCTTCAACACATAACCAGGAAAACTTCGGAAACCATCTACCTCAACCTTCGAAAAGCATCCGTTATACAAGTTATGGCGATACTCCCGAACTCCCGCCCCAGTACTGGGTGGCGTCGAGGTTATCTCACCAACGAACTGCATAAAAGAGATTTTCGATGTCGGCGAACATATCTCAAGTATACCAGAATTGCAACGATAAAATTGTGACGACAACACCTCGGAGCTCAACTCCCCGGGACACTGCCACAACCCCTAAAGACAGGAGGCACCAAGAACAATGTTCTCGTCACAAAACCATCGGAACAAATCCAAGATACTCGCGTGATCCTAAAATTTTTTTTAGTGAAATTTGAGAAGAGAAGAGTCAAAACTCTACGCCAGGATGCCTTACCAGAGCGATGAGGAGACTGGGAAGTAAAAAGAATTCCTAAGCTCTCCGATATATAATTCCTAAGGACTCAAAACATTTTTCTAGACACAACTCGGCTGCTAAAAACGATCAAGCAATGGGGGCTCCTAAGGTCGGGGAAGGCTCTGATTACCAACTTGTAACGCCCTCGATGCGGCTATAGCTCCCACGTGTCGAGGCACGACTTAGAGGCATAACCGCATTGAAAGCAATGTCGCAAGTCAGGCAATCATTACAACATCCCATGTAATATATAATAAAAGGGGGAGATAACATAGTTGGCTTACACTCGCCACGTCACATCAGAGTACATAAATAACATCCATCATACAAATCACTCATGGCCCGACTACGGTGCCAAAATAGAAAAGACCCCCAACATGCGACAAGGCCCTGAATCGATTACCCCAACTAGGCACCACTACTGATCATCCGGAAAAGACACATAGTAGCGCTGAGAGTCCTCGTCGAACTCCCACTTGAGCTCGTAATCGTCAACTGGAGCAGAAACACCTGGACCTGCATCTGGAGTTGTAGTATCTGTGAGCCACAGGGACTCAGCAATCTCACACCCACGCGATCAAGACTATTTAAGCTTATGGGACAGGATAAGGCAAATATATGTGGAGCTGCAGCAAGCGACTAGCATATGTGGTGGCTAACTTATACGCAAAAGAGAGCGAGAAGAGAAGGCGAAGCACGAGCGAGAAGCTAAAGGAACATCCTGCGCAAGCATAACTCCAACACCGTGTCCACTTCCCGGACTCCGCCGAGAAGGGGCCATCACGGTAACACACACGGTTGATTCATTTTAATTAAGTTTAGTTCAAGTAATCTACAACCGGACATTAACAAATTCCCATCTGCCCATAACCGCGGGCACGGCTTTCGAAAGATCAATCCCTGCAGGGGGGTCCCAACTTAGCCCATAACAAGCTCTCACGGTCAACGAAGGAATAGACCTCCACCCAAGACACACTGATCAGACTCGGTATCTCGGTACAACAAGATGATTCGACAGGTTAAAACAAGTCCAGCAACACCGCCCGAATGTGCCGACAAATCCCGATAGGAGCTGCACATATCTCTTTCTCAGGGCACACTCAGATGAGACTAGTTACGAGTAAAACCAACCCTCAAGTTTCCCCGAGGTGGCCCCGCAGGTAGCTCAGTTCGGACCAACACTCAGAGGGAGCACTGGCCCAAGGGGGGGCTAAAATACGATGACCCTCGGGCTCCGGAAACCCAAGGGAAAAAGAGGCTAGGTGGCAAATGGTAAAACCAATGTTGGGCATTGCTGGAAAAGCTATAATCAAGGCGAACTATCAAGGGGTTCCCATTATAGCCCAACCGCGTAAGGGACGCAACAATCCGGGAACATAACACCGATATGACGGAAACTAGGGCGGCAAGAGTGGAACAAAACACTAGGCGAGAGGCCAAGCCTTCCACCCTTTACCAAGTATATAGATGCATTAAGATAACATAGCAATATAATGATATCCCGACAAGTAAAATAAATGTTCCAACAAGGAACGGCTCCAATCTTCACCTGCAACTAACAACGCTATAAGAAGGGCTGAGCAAAGCGGTAACATAGACAATCAACGGTTTTCTAGGACAATGGTGGGTTAAAGGTTCAACATGGCAATTGGGAGGCTGACAAGCAAATGGTAGGCATCGTAGCAGTGGCAAAGCAAAAGAGCGAGCAATCTAGCATAGCAAAGATAGTAGTGATTTCGAGGGTATGATCATCTTGCCTGCACAGTTGTCAGAGTTGACTGGATCCTCGCAAGCAAACTCAACGGGCTCCTCGGTAGCGAACTCGTCTCCCGGCTCTACCCACAAGACAAACAAGCAACAAGGATCAATCAACCACGGGCAAGACCAAGCAATATGATGAAATGACGATATGCTATGCGGGATGCGATGCGGGATGCAAAATGCAAGATATGCCAGGAAATGCATGAACCTGGCATCAACTTTGAAAACCAAGTGTGCCACTGGATAGAGGGGATGAAATCGCTTGAAAACGATATAAAGATCATTGGAATCGGAGTTACGGTTTGGAAATGGCAAGCGTTTTAAGATACGACACCGGTCTGCGATTTGCAGCAAGTAGGCATCTAAATGCAACGAAATGAACATGCTACAGCCACCAAACATGAAAACAAAATACATGGAAGTGATGTACACAAGATGGTTGACAAAACACTAGCACTGAGCCATAGGCAAATTCATCCATTAAGAGGTTCAAACAAGCATGGCTAAAACGCAAATGCAAAACAGATTTCAGACTTAGTGAAATTAACGCTAGTCTGAAATTTCAGATCACGATGCTCTCTTCGGAGCAGCAAAACAACATGATAGAAAACCTGAACATGACAAGTAAAAACATGGCATGGAGCTACTCAACAAGCTTAATAAAGCACCCAAAGTGACCTGGGGCCAAAAGGGTTCACAAAATACTCTACCGAGCTCACGAACATAGCTCGAACACAATCAGTTTTCAGACTTAGTGAAAACTGAGACATGCTGAAATTTAACTCACGAAGGCATGTAGACGAGCTCGATGCACTCACTACGGTGCAAGTCATGGCAAGGAAAGCATATAACCAGCAATAAGGCACAAAGTGCTAGCTACACATGGCAAGAACGAAGGCATATCATCCATGGAGCACTAACGGTAGCATCAGCAAAATCGCAAACAAGTTGACGATCTGCCCAGATTAACAACGAAGCAAAAGTTGATCTCGATTGAGTCAACCTAGAGCACTCCACATATGCAAACAAAGACATGGATGGAAAAAGCATAACATAAATATCAAAACTCCCTTACTGATCATCCTCAACAGAGGCACGGATCACTAGGAAACAAGCTGGACATATAGCATCATGAACTAAAATATCCCAGACTTAGTGAAAATCACTAAGTCCCTGAAATCTGCAATCTCAGGTACCTCTCTTCGCAAGCTTGCACAAGACAACACACAAATCCTAAAAATACATGGGTGGCACCTCTGGAAAGAAGACAAAATGCTTAACAATTCATCCCAAAGGGGCACAGGCATATCATGCACGAATTAAACATGGCAAAAATGACAAAAGTGCATGATGAACTAACGGATCTGCAATTTAACTCACGAAGCCTCCTTCTAACAGCATTTTGGGTATGAAGATTACCTCAAATGCAAATGATGCAATGTAACGAAATGATGTACATGTCGAGGCGAAGATTTTGATATATCATACGCCCAAAACGGAGCTACGGTTGCGGAGATACAAGCAGTCAAAGATAGCACGAAAATTAGGGTTTCGGGGGAGAGAAGTCAACCTGAGATCCAGATCTGGATCCAAAACACTGTTCACGCCGGCGCGGGATTCGAGGTCCGCCGGGCCCTCGCCGGAGCTCACCGGAGGGAGACGCGAGGCGGCGCCGGGGAGGTTGGAGGAGGCCGGGCCGACCGGAGTCGGTCGCCGGAGTAGCGGGCGAGGGCGGCGGCGCCCTCGGCGGCGCGGGGCGGCGAGGAGGCCGGCGGCCGGAGCGGCGAGCGGTGGCGGGGCGCGGCGGCGCCGGCGCTCGGCCGGGAAGAGGACGGCGGCGGGGCGCGGGACGAAGGGCGGCGACG
>NC_041387.1:434966216-434998298 GCF_002162155.2 Triticum dicoccoides
CGGGCGGCGGCGGACGCGTCCGGCGCTGGGGCGGACGTGTCCGTCGGCGGCGGAGGATGTTTTTTTTTTGAACTAGGGTTTCGGACGGGGGAAGAAGAGATCCGAATGGAGGGGGTATAAATAGGCATAGAGGGAGCTAGGAGAGTCCAAATGAGGTGCGGTTTTCGCCCACACGATCGTGATCGAACGCTCTAGGACATGGAGTAGAGTTTGGTGGGTTTTGGGCCAAATTTGGGGGGGTGTTGGGCTGCAACACACACGAGGCCTTTTCGGTCCCTCGGTTAACCGTTGGAGTAGCAAACGAAGTCCAAATGATACGAAACTTGACAGGCGGTCTACCGGTACTAAACCAAGGCCGCTTGGCAAGTCTCGGACCAATCCGGAAATGTTTAATCCCCACACACGAAAGAAAGCTAGAAATGACCACCGGAGGAGAACGAAGCGCTGGAATGCAAAACGGACAACGGGGAAAATGCTCGAATGCATGAGATGAACATGTATGCAAATGCAATGCACGTGATGACATGATAAGAGATGCATGAAAAAGAAAAACAACACACGGAGACAAAGACCCAAACCCGAGAAATAAATATAACTTAGCGCCGGAGACGGCAAGAGTTGGATACAAATATGGAAAGTATATCTGGGGCGTTACACTCGGGAACCGCCCGATTTGACGAGTCACTGCTGCATGCAAAAAGAGCCATGATTACCTGCGATCATGGAGGCCGACGGTTGGATTCCTCTGGACTATAAATATGGAGGGACACAAGCCCCTACTGCACATCTCCCCTCTCCCCGCCTGCTTCTTCTTCCTCCTTGCTCCAGCTGCTTGCCGTGTCCCATGGCGCCCGTGAAGAGGTTCTCAGCCGTAGAAAAGGGGAAGGCTCGCCAGGAATGGCCTGGCTCCCCTCCACCCAAACGCAGCCGTGGCCGTCCCTGCAAGCACCCCACGACTCCCGCAGCGGCCCCTCATGGTGGCGGTGGTGGTCCTTCGTGCGGTGAAGGCCACCCGGTCGGCGGAGGAAGATGTGCCATGGCTGCATGGCCTCCCTGTCCACGCTTCCACTTGGCAGAGGTGCTGCCGGAGTTTGTTGTGTGGTCGGCAGATCCGGCCGGCAACTGGCTCCAGCTCCCCCGCTTCTTTGCCGGCGAACTGTCGGCCGATGGCCCTGGCGGGCTCTGGCTGCAGGCGGACAGCTGCTGTAGCAGGGATTCCTGGGTAGCTATGGAGATCTCCATCGCCGGGAACATGGCCCTGGGTCGCGGCTGGTAGACGTTTGCCCATGCGCGCGGCCTGGGCCGGCGGTGCACCCTCCACTTCAAGTTCGACGGCAACGCGACCCTCTACATGAGGGTGTTCAGAGAAGATGGCCGCCGTGTAGGGTGCTTGCCAAAAGACGATGATGGTGGCGAGGTACTTGGTCTCGGTGATGGCCGTGATGAGGGCGAAGGCGAACCCAACCTTGGCGGCGTCCGCAGCTCGCCGAGCTTCAATGGCTCCTCCTCCGATGACAGCTCCTCCAGCGGTAGCCGCGATCAGCCACCACGTCACCGTGCCCGCTTCGAGGGTGGTAGCAGGTTGTCCCGCCACCGTGCCCTTGGGAAGCATGAGGCGGAGTCTGATTGAGCTCGGGAGGACGGTGCAGATTCCTCCTTGCGAGCCGTCGCGGGGCGCACGCCGTTTTTATTTTGTTTTTCTCCTTTTCCTGCATTGAGAGAGAGAAGTATGGAGCCCCGTGGGGGTGTGCAAGACTATCATCCCTAATTAGCATGAAATTTTTATCGTTCCCGAGCCATGTTATGGTGTTGCGGCTATGTGCTTGCACGTAGGAACAACTTAGCTCGGGATGTTCACCGCAGTTTTTGCCTCGCGAGGTACCTGCTTGAGGCCTCGCCGGGCATCTTAAGGTCTGCAAAGATCAGTCGGGAGAATAGTTTTTGAACCTTTGTCGCGAGGGTGACTAGCTTAGGTCTGGCGCTTCGTGTCGCGATGCCCGTGGGGCATGGACCGGGAGGGGTGCTCCCGCTGTGAACTTGAGTGTGGGGGCCTCGCAAAACCAGGCGAGAAAGGGCTCACAAGGGTGCTCGCGCAGCCCCCTCGCGAGGCTTGTGGGAGAGAAAACGAGCCGGGCGAAAACCAAAGACAGAGAACAGGGGAAAGGGACGGCAAACAACACTAGAAGCAACTCCAATAAAAGGTTCAAACAAGGTAGAACAAGCCAACTGCGGAAAGCAAATGAAAAGCCGCGTCTGGCACCTAGTCTAGTCTTCGATGTCTTCTCATCAACGTGGAGCTAAGTGCTGCCACTTGGCGTGGGCGGGAGCCTCCGAGGCCCAAGGGCGGAACTCTGGAGACTCCGGGGTGTGTACATCCCCAACTCATTATTACGTGAGAGTGTCACGGGCGGAGAGCTTCACATGCACTGGGCCTTCTTCACAGGCACCGGGCCTTTCTTGGGGCGGCGAGCTTCACAGGCACCGGGCCTTCTTTACAGGCACTGGGCCCTTCTTCACAGGCACCGGTCCTTCTTCACAGCTTCACAGGCACTAGGCCTTGCTTCACATGCACCGGGCCTTCTTTACAGGAACTGGGCCTTACTTCAAGGGTAGAACCTCCGGAGGTGTTGAATGTTCCAAGCGTTTGGAATGGGCACCCCTTCCCGGGTCTCCAGGCGCGCGACGCCAGGTCTGGAAACATGAACAACCTTGAACGGGCCCTCCCACATGGGCGAGAGCTTGTGCAACCCTTCCCTGGAGAGCACCCGCCTGAGCACGAGGTCACCTACCTCAAGTGTCCCGGGGAGGATGTGGCGGCAATGATACCGCCGCAACGCCTGCCGGTATCTCGCTGCTCGTAGTGCGGCCTCCCGACGATGTTCCTCCCCCAGCACGAGGTCCATCCCCCACATGGCGTCCTGTTGTGCTTCATCAAACACTAGGACCCGCGCGGAGCGGCGCCTGACATCATGAGTGAGGACCACCTCTGCTCCGTAGACGAGGAAGAACGGGGTCTCGCCAGTCGACTTGGTGGCAGTAGTGCGGATGGACCACAACATGGACTGGAGCTCATCGTACCAGCCCCTGCTGCAGGCCTCCAGCTTCTTCTTGAAGGTCCTGGTTTTGAGGCCTTTCAGGACCTCTGCGTTGGCACGTTCGGCCTGGCCGTTACTCCGTGGGTGTGCCACTGAAGCGTAGCATATCTGCATTCCAAGGTTAGAACAATATGTTTTGAAGAGATTGCTGGTGAACTGCGAACTGTTGTCAGTGATGATGCGATTAGGGACCCCGAATCGGCTCATGAGGCCCTTGATGAACTTGACTGCAGAGCCAGCTGGGATGGTGCGGACGGCTTTGACCTCCGCCCACTTGGTGAACTTGTTGATGACGACGTAGAGGTAGCGGTAGCCCCCAGGCACTCGAGGAAACGGGCCCAAGATATCCAGCCCCCAGACTGCGAATGGCCACGAGAGTGGGATGGTCTGCAGGCCCTGAGTTGGCTGATGAATCTGCTTGGCATGGAATTGGCAGGCTTCGCAAGCCTTCACCAGCTCGATTGCATTGTTGAGTGCTGTAGGCCAATAAAACCCGCTACGAAACGCCTTGCCGATGAGGGTCCATGATGATGAGTGGTGTCCACAATCTCCACCGTGTATGTCAGCCATCAAATCCTTCCCCTGTTCCCTGGAGATGCAACGCAGGGGAACATCGTTTGGCCGCTTTCGGTAGAGCTCTCCGTCTTGGATGCAGTAGGCCGCGGCCTGCCGGGCCACGTGTTCTGCGTCCTCCTCCTTCTCTGGTAGAGTCCTTGCATCAGGTAGTCCTTGAATTCCGTAGTCCAGCATCCCTCCCGAGGCTCCAGCGCTAGGAGCAAGTGTGCTACCGAGGTTGGACCACAGGCCAGGGCTCCTGTGGCAGGTGGTGGAGGGAGTTCTTCCCAAGGCTGCATTGTGCTTGACAGTGACAGTGCTGCCAAGGGCTTGAAGAGCCATTCCTCGAAAACGCCAGGCTCCTGGCGATGTCATCAGCCTCTTGGTTGGTGCCGCGGGGCATGTGATGCAACTCCAGCCCCCAAAATTGCTTTTCCATCCTGCGTACCTCCGCAAGATACGCTTCCATGTGCTCATCCTTTGGCTCGTACACTTTGTTGGAGAAGTTGACGAGGAGCTGTGAGTCACCTTTGATGATGAGGCGCTTCACCCCCAGCACTGCTGCAGCTTTTAAGCCTCCTATGAGGCCCTCGTATTCTGCTATGTTGTTGGAGACCTTCTCGCCATGCTGGAAGCAGAGCTGCACGGTGTAATAGAGCTTGTCCTCAGTGGGGGATATAAGCACTGCGCCAGCCCTCGCGCCGTGTCGCGAGAATGCTCCATCAAAGTACATGACCCAGCCGTCTGGTGCCTCGCTTCCTGGGGAAAGTGATCGATCTTCTCCTGCTTCGAGCCCCGGCGCCTCTATCCATTCTGCCACAAAATCTGCAAGTGCGGCTCCCTTGACGACCCTGGTTGCGCTGAATTCCAACTGAAATGCTTGCAACTCGATGTTCCATTCGACGACCCTTCCAGCAGAATTGGGGCTCCTGAGTCCCCTTTCCAATGGGTAGGCAGATACGACCTTGATGGGGTGGCCTTGAAAGTAATGCCGCAACTTACACGAGGCCACCAGCAGTGCAAGCAAGGGCTTCTACGGCATAGGGTATCGTGCCCTAGCATCCCGCAGCACTGTGCTGACGAGGTACACCGGATGCTCGACGAGGGAGGGGGTGCTGACGAAGCCCGTGCCCTCTAGAGAGTTAAGCGCCCCGTGAGATGTCGGAGCCCCCGGTTTCCGGCTGCTTGGTGAGGCCCCTTCAGCCCTGGGGGCATCTTCCTGTTGAGGCTGGTCTCCATCTGTCGAGGCCGTGGCCTTCGCGAGGCATTCCTGGTCTTGTGCTGCCGCGGCCTGGGCCGTGGCTGGTCGTGATGCAGCCTTGACTTGGCGCTCTTCCCAAACCGCCACCAGAGCTGCACTGGCGGAGTAGGGTGTGGCGGCGAGGTAGAGCACCAGGGGCTCGAGAGGGCGCGGTGCCACCATCATAGGAGGGCTGTTCATGTACTTCTTGAGGTCTTGGAACGCTTCGTCGGCCTCGTGTGTCCATTCGAACGGGCCTTTCTTCTTCATCAGCTTGAAGAAAGGCAAGGCGCGCTCCCCCAGCTTGGAGATGAAGCGTCCTAACACAGTTACGCGCCCAGCGAGCTTCTACATTTCCCTGAGGGTTTGCGGCAGACTCATGTCTTTGATCGCCTTGATCTTCTCTGGGTTGGCCTCGATCCCCCTGTGGGACACGAGGAAGCCCAGAAGCTTGCCAGAAGGAACACCAAACACGCACTCCTCAGGGTTGAGCCATAGGTCCACTTCACGAAGGCCCGCGAAGATTTCTTCCAGGTCCTAAATCAAGGTCTTCGCCTCCCGATACTTCACTACAATGTCGTCGACGTAGGCCTTGGTGTTTCCCCTGAGCTGCCGACCCAAGGCGATATGCATCAGTCGCTGGAAGGTTGCACCCATGTTGCGCAACCCGAACGGCATGTAGGTGTAGCAGTACACCCCGCATGGAGTTAGGAAGGCCGTCTTCTCCATGTCTTCTATTGCCATCTTGATTTGATGGTAGCCCGAAAATGCATCCAGGAAGCACAGTAGGTCACACTCCGCGGTGGAGTCAACAATTTGGTCGATGCGAGGGAGTGGGAATGGATCTTGAGGGCAGGCCTTGTTGAGGTTGGTGAAGTCGACGCACATGCTCTCCTTTCCTCCCTCTTTCGGCACGACAACAGGGTTTGCCAGCCATTCGGGGTAGCGAACCTCGCGAATGACACCTGCCGCTTCCAGCTTGCGGGTTTCTTGGACGATGAAGGTCTGCTTCTCGGTGGACTGCCGCCTCGCTTTCTGCTTCACGGGGCGTACATTAGGGCACACATTAAGGTGATGCTCAATCACCTGTCTTGGGACTCCTGCTAGCTATTTGGGTTCCCATGCGAACACCTCCTTGTTCAAGCGCAGGAATTTCACCAGTACCTCCTCCTGGTAGGGGTTGAGATTGGCACCTATGGTGAAGGTGGCGCCAGAGGACCCATCCTCATCAACTGGTACCTGCTTGGTTTCTGCCTTGTCTTGGGTGAACAGCTGCTTCTTCTTGGTTGGCGCAGCCCCCTTGGCCTTGGAGGTGTTAGTGCTGGCGGGCTGTGCCACCGCGACTGTCTTGAGGGCGAGCTTGAGCGCCTGCAGAGCATCTTTGGTATCTCCAACCACGGTGAGGGTGCTGCTGCTCCTAGGCATCTTCATGAGGTTGTAGACCGGATGGGTCGCTGCCATGAATTGGGCCAAGGCTGGGTAGCCGAGGATGGCATTGTATGGGAGGTTGATGCGGGCGATGTCGAAGTTGACCAGCTCTGTGCGGAAGTTATCATGTGTGCCGAAGGTCACCGGGAGGCGGATCTGCCCGAGGGAGCCGGAGGAACCGCCTCCGACGCCCGAAAAGGGCTTGCTGGGTTGGAGCCGCTCCAGCGGTACATGGAGGAGGCTGAAGACCTCCACCGAGAGCATGTTGAGGCCGGCACTGCTGTCGATGAGGGTCCTGGTGACGGACACCTGGCAGATGGTGGGCGTGCAAAGCATTGGGAGCGCACTTGAGCAGGCAGTGTTGACGGGGTGATCGTCAGAGCTGAAGGTCAGGTCGGCCTCGGGTGCCGCCCAGCCCGGGGGAGCTCCGTGCCGCGTGAGGGCAGCGCCAATCTGGCGGACAAATGGCTTGATGTGGCGGCCCGAGGGTGGCGCCTGCGAGCCGCCCAGGAGAGCTGCAACGGCCGGGGCGCTGGCACAGCATAGTGGGCGAGGAAGAGGTTGCGCAGCTCCTCCCAGGAGGCCACAGAAGCCGTTGGTAGGTGGAGCACCCACATGCGCGGGACGCTGGTGAGGGCCATGGGAAACCAGTTAGCCATGACCCTGTCGTCGCCCCCGGCCTTGAGGATGGCCTCCTCGTACGCCAGTGGGAAAGCCAGTGGATCCGTCACGCCATTGTAACGCGGCGGCACTGGCTTGTACTTGTGCGGCCACTGCACCTGTCGCAAGGCGGGGGCCAAGGCTCAGAGCCCCCTAGCCCCAGCGCTGGCGTCGGCCGCCAGAGCCGGCGACCCGTTGTTCGCCATGAGGGCGAAGCGCGGTGTTGATAGAGAGCGGGTCGACAGAAGGGAGGGCTACGGCGCACCCCTACCTGGTGCGCCAAATGTCGGATATCGGGTTCCGGCAAAACCCTTAAGGTTCGAACTATAGGGTGCGCATGAAGATCTTCTCCCTACCGATCCAGCCCCAAAACCTCGCCGTGAATCTAAGCTACACGATTGACAACACAAGGGACACAAGGTTTATACTGGTTCGGGCCACCGTCGTGGTGTAATACCCTAATCCAGTGTGCGGTGTGGTGGATTGCCTCTGGGGCTGATGATGAACAGTACAAAGGGAGAACAACCTCACGAGGGGTGTTCTTATGGTGGTGCAGTGTTCTGCTAGGGAAGGATTCGATCCCTTTCTACTGTGGTGGCTATCTCTATTTATAGAGGCCCTGGCCCTCTTCCCAAATATTGAGCAGGAGGGGAGCCAACAACGACCATTTTGAAGGGGACAACTAGTACAAGCTATCCTGACTAAAGTTGGTCTTCGACTACCAAAGGCACTGGCGATGACGCCGTCTTGGGCTCCACGGTGATCTCCGGCCTGCCGTCCTGCTGGTCTTGGTCTCGTTGGAGCGATATGGAAACCTTTGCTTGATGCCTCGGTACTCCGCGCCTGCGCTTTCCACCTTTGCACCAAAGAGGAAACGAGGACACTGCGCTGGCTGGCGCCCACCTGGCGCCCGCCTGGTCTCGATCGTCATGGCTTGCATCATGAGCACCTCGCGAGGTACTCCTTGCCTTGATCTCTCCGCCTCCTCGCGAGCCTACCTGGTGAGGCCGCCCCTGAGAGAGCCTTGTGTCGTCCACCCCATGAGGCTTGGCCCCTCGCGAGGGTCTTGAACTTGGGTTGATGAAGACAGGCTGTACTGGGCCACTGCTTGAGCCACGCCACAGGCCGCAGGCAGGCATGTCTGGGGACCCCCGTTCCCAGAACACCGACAGCGCATGCTGACCGGGAGGCATGCAAGTTGTCCTCCAATGCGCAGGCTCACTGGGAAGCGTGCGAGCCATACGGTGTGCAGGCTCACTGGGAAGCGAGCCCTTTGACTTCCATGGTCGCTCGCCCCGCTCCCATCGTCTCCATTAATGGCGCCCGAGCCGCTGTTTAATACGGGCGGCCTTACTCTTCGCCTCCCATTCCCCTCCCATAGACCTCCATCAATGCCATGGCACAGAAGGATCATCTACCACTAGTCTTTTAGTTTGCTGAAGTCAACTCCGAGCTGGAAGAGATAGAAAATAAGGAGGAATGGGGCCTCATGGACATGGCCCTGAACGAGCTAGCCGCGGCGGGTGAGGGAGACCTGGACTAGAGGGTCCTCGGGCTGTCAACCTATTTCTTATGGGCCAGACAGGTGGGCCGCTATATGACTACCACAGGGCCGAGCTATAAGGCGACTCTGTATCCGGACAAGAAACCTCGAAGTCTTGGTGTGTCCTTCAATTTCAGATAGAAGATCTGGCATGATTATTTCCCTTGTTGCAACTGACCATGTGTAACCCTAGTACCCCTGGTGCCTATATAAACCATAGGGTTTAGTCCATTGAGGCCGAAACAACAACCATGGTCCTACTAGCCTAGGGTTTAGTTCATCTGATCTCGTGGTAGATCGACTCTGTAACCATTCCATACCCTTAAATATAATTGAGCAAGACATAGGGTTTTACCTCTTAGAGAGGGCCCAGACCTGGGTAAACATTGTGTCCTTCGTCCCATGTTCCCCGTTGATCCAAGATCCACAACTCGGGAACCCCTACCCGAGATCCGCCAGTTTTGACACCGACATTAGTGCTTTCATTGAGAGTTCCGCTATTGGATCACCAAAGGATTGATGGCTCGCCTGATCATCGGAGATGGCATCAACACCGAGGACATCTTCGTCCCCGGCCAGCTTTTCGCATTTGGCACCATCGTCCTACATGCCAATTCGACTCGTCACCTCTACTAGGTCGACAGTTTCGCCCCTGAGCACCAGATCAGGTTTGGTAACCTAGAGTATGCCGCTGACACTTGGTGCGATATGATCTTCACGGGCTTCTAAACCTCATCCGAGGCGCCCACGAACCCTAAAGCATCAACTTTGGGGCCTCTCCAAGATCCGACCTTTGAATCGACCCTTACCTTGCAACTGGCTTCACTTCATTGATGTAGGCCTCCATCAGTGGGCTCTGATAATCATTCTTGACTTGTTTGACGACAAGCTGCAAATCACCTCTAATGATGAGCTTCCTGATTTCGAGGTCCGCCGCAATCCTGAGACCTGCAAGCAGCCCCTCATACTCTACGATGTCATTCGTCGACCTTTCCCGAGGAAAGTACATCTGGACTACGTACTTGAGGCGCTCTCCGATGGGTGCGACGAGTAGCACGCCGGCACCAGCACCTTGCAACGAGAAAGCCCCATCAAGGTACATAATCCAGTGACTACTTGCCTCTTTGCTGGGGAGAGTAGTCTCTTGAACTTCTTCGTCGGGCCTGGATGTCCATTCTGCTATGAATTCTGCCACGGCCCTGCTCTTGATCGTTGAAGTGCTTTCAAACTTGAGGCCAAAGCTTGACAGTTCCAATGCCCACTCCACAATCCTCCCAGTTGCATCTGGGTTGCGCAAGATCCATTGCAATGGGAGGCGAGTGACGTTGGTGATCTCATGTGCTTGGAAATAGTGACGCAGCTTTCTCAAGGCCATAAGGAGGCCGAAAAGCAGCTTCTGCATACCAGAATACCTTCATCTAGCCCCATGCAGGAGGGAGCTGACAAAATAGACTGGGTGCTGCACCACTATTGTAGGGAGGAACCCTAAGTGAAGATCTTTCACGAATTGGAGGGGGAATCCCCAAGAACAAGATGAACACAAGAGAGAAAACAAGAGGAACACTCAAGAACAAGTCCAATCACACATCCACTAGACCAACAAACACACAAGACCCACAAGGTACATGAACAATCAAAGGGAAACAAGATACATGGTAGAGTTCATCCCAATCCTATGAGGAGAGAGGTCTTGATGATCCTATGATGAGGATCCTTCTCCAAGAGGAGGGCTTGGAATCCACAAGAGGATCTTCTCCCTTAGGAGGTCATGATCTCCATGAGGAGGAAGATGAGCAAAGCTCTCTCTTTGTCTATCAAATACTTTGCTATACCACAAATGACCTAGGAGATTCCCTTATATAGTTTAGGGACGAAACAAGTTGAGAGAGGGGGTTACAAAGGCCAAAAGGCCAAATACACGCGGCTGGACCAGAGGGATCCGGGCACCCGGGCAACATGGGCCGGGCACCCGGCATGCTCAGGGGCGGTTGGAGGGGGGACCGGGCACCCGGGGCCCCAAGGCCCGGGCACCCGGGGGTGTGCTGGAGGCCAGCAGGGGAGTGGCCGAGCACCCGGGGCCTCAAGCCCCGGGCACCCGGGGCAGCGCCCAACGGCTGGAGGTGCGGGGGCCGGGCACCCAGCCGGCCAAGGCCCGGGCACCCGGGGCGGGCAGGGGCCTCGCCCAGGAGTAGCCGGGCACCCGGGGGGCAAGTGGCCGAGCACCCGGGGCGGCCAGGGATGCTGCCAGCTGGCGCCTGGGAGACCGGGCACACGGGGCTGCAGGTGGCCGGGCACCCGGGGTAGTCCGGGACCTCCGCCTCTTCATGCTCCGCGTGATCTTCTTCCATCCCTTCCTTCTCCATGGTCGCTTGTATCTCCGTCCTAGCATCTGCATGATCAACACCTTGACACCTAATCATGCATGGTACTTCCATTTGAGGTAGGACCCAATTCTCGTGTGAAATAGAATGGAACTCGAAGAGGAAAGAAGTGACCTTGTTCTCGATGTTGCATGCACGTGCTCTTGTCATCGGTCCTCGAGGTGCTTGATGAGTTGTAGTAGAGTCCATGGGGATGAGCGAGGGATGCTCCACATCATCTCCCCCCACCCTTGGGAGAGATCTGTCCACGGATCGTGATCTTCATCACCATGGGAAAGAGAGGGCGTCGCCGTGTAGAAGTTGACAACCACCAAGTACTCATCATGTTGAAGCTCGAAGTGGGCACTCTCCAATGTCGCACCGTCTTGTAATCCCTTCAAAAGGAGCAAAGATAACAAGCACTTGGAAAAACAAATGTGGTTGGCATTAAAGCAAAACCAAGCATTCAAGAGGTGATTCACCCAACAAGTGTTGTCATCAAGCATAGCATATGGTGTGACAAGGGAGTGTGGCATGGCATGTAAGCACGTAACTTGAGCACAATCAAGGATATCATGGAAACAAGCATATAAATGTGAGGTAAAGATGCTAAAACGGTTGACAAGAGAACAAGCATCAACCTCAATATCATAGCAGGCATGCATAAAGTGCTCGATAAATGGTCTATGGTATGCATCAGAATCATCCACAACACCAAAGAAAATGATATGTCTAAACACATGCAAGTGCAAGACAATCCAAGCATAATGTGCATATGGTGTAGTGAAGAAAGTGTGGCACTCAACACAAATGAAATAGCAATTTTTCATCATGTGTGAGGCAATCAAATCAATCATGTGACAAGCAATGGGACATGGCATACGTCAAGTAATGTCAATGTTGCAACCAAACATAAGATAGGAGCAAGTATGTATCATGGGTGGTGCACTACACGAAGCAAGCATACAAATCATGTCGCATAAACTAGTGGGGCGAAGATGCAACCCACTAGAGGAAATCATGGAAATCATGTCATGTGAGCAAATGGTAGATATAGGAAATGCACATGACATATCGCAAGCACGAGCACAAAGCATGATCATAGTATCATCATAGGCATGGGTCATAGGTAGAACATGGCAATAACAAGCAATATCTCCACCAAGCTTGCAAATACACATGCACGTAGTAGAATCAATCATCATGTGTAATGCAAAGCATGGGTCACAAATACATGGCAAAGGCATAGGAATGAGCATATCATGCAACATGAACATGGCAATATGGGTGAGGGATTCCTGGATTAGGGGGTGTCCGGATGGCCGGACTATGACCTTTGGCCGGACTCCCGGACTACGAAGATACAAGATTGAAGACTTCGTCCCGTGTCCGGATGGACTTTCCTTGGTGTGAAAGGCAAGCTTGGCGATACGATATGAAGATCTCCTCCCATTGTAACCGACTCTGTGTAACCCTAGCCCTCTCCGGTGTCTATATAAACTGGAGAGTTTTAGTCCGTAGGACGAACAACAATCATACCATAGGCTAGCTTCTTGGGTTTAGCCTCTCTGATCTCGTGGTAGATCAACTCTTGTATTACCCATATCATCAATATTAATCAAGCAGGAGTAGGGTTTTACCTCCATCGAGAGGGACCAAACCTGGGTAAAAACATCGTGTCCCTTGTCTCATGTTACCATCCGCCTAGATGCACAGTTCGGGACCCCCTACCCGAGATCCGCCGATTTTGACACCGACATTGGTGCTTTCATTGAGAGTTCCTCTGTGTCGTCACCTTTAGGCCCGATGGCTTCTTCGATCGTCAACCATGACGAGGTACAGGGTGAGACTTTTTTCCCCGGACAGATCTTCGTATTCGGCGGCTTCGCACTGCGGGCCAACTCGCTTGGCCATCTGGAGCAGATCGAAAGCTACGCCCTGGCCATCAGGTCAGGTTTGGAAGCTTAAACTACACAGCCGACATCCGCGGGGACTTGATCTTCGACGGATTCGAGCCACGGCCGAGCGTGCCGCACTGTCTCGATGGGCATGATCTAGCTCTGGGGCCGGACAGCGCCCATAGTGCCGCTCAGGTGTCCGCTCCGACCATTAGCTCGAAGCCAACTGCGCCAGTCGGGGACGGACGGTTGGACGCCGCCCCCGGAGGCGCAACCTCTACGGTGATAAAGGCCGAATACCAGCCTAGTCCTTTGCAAGGCCCGTGACTCCAAGGTGCCGGACTCCATTCCAGACTCCGAATATTCCGCACCCCTTCCGATCGAACCCGATTGGGCTCTGATCATGGAGTTCACTGCCGCGGATATCTTGCAGCACTCGCCCTTTGGCGATATCCTGGATTCACTAAAGTCTCTCTCTTTGTCAGGAGAGCCCTGGACGGACTATGGTCGGCAGGGTTGGGATGCGGACAATGAAGAAATTCGAAACCCACCCACCACCCACTTTGTAGCCACTGTCGACGATCTAACCGACACGCTCGACTTCGACTCCGAAGACATCGACGGTATGGACGCCGATGGAGGAGACGACCAAGAACCAGCACCTAGGGGGCACTGAAAAGCCAGCTCATCATACGATGTATACATGGTGGACACACCTAAAAGAAATGACAACGAGGATCAAAAGGGCGCAACCAGGGATCGCTCCCTCGAAAAACAATCAAAGCGGCGGCGTAAGCGCCACGCCAAGCCCCACCTCGACAAAGACACAACCATAGAGCAGGGCAAATCAACGGAAGACGAACACGCCATCGAGCAACCGTCCAAACAGGGCGGACAATCCGAACAACCCATCCCCGGGAAAGATAAAAGTCCGGACGACCTCATGCCGGACAAATTGCTGGAACATCAGAACCTCCACCAAAGGCTCGTTGCCACTGCACGTAGCCTGAAAAAGCAGAAGCGGAGGCTCAAAAAATGGAAGATGCACTCAGGATCAGATGGGGCAAAGTACTCAATACCGCACACAAGTACGGCAGCAGTCGTCACACAAAGAGCTATCCGAAGCGGAAACTACTACCGGAATTTGATGAAGAGGCCATAGATCCCCCACAGTCAAAAAAACAAGGAAGCCACAAGGTCGGATAGACGACCCCACGATCGATCTCAAGCGACAAAGGGCACCGCACTCAATACGGCGCACGATCCGCCCAAGGATTCGCATCAAAAAACTGGCCCAACCAGATCCATCTATGGGCCAAGAAAGCAAGCTCCAGTGAGCAATGCAATGCAAAAAATATCCGAACATCGCGGCATACCTACATACTGGCGCGCCGCACATCCCCTATGTTTTACCGATGAGGTGCTGGATCATGAATTTCCAGCGGGATTCAAGCCCGTGAACATAGAAGCATACGACGGAACAACAGACCCTGGAGTCTGGATCGAGGATTATATCCTCCACATACACATGGCCAGAGGAGATGACCTCCACGCCATAAAATACTTACCCCTTAAGCTCAAAGGGCCAGCCCGGCATTGGCTTAAAAACACCATGGGAAGTTGGGAAGCGATCAAGGATGCTTTCCGGGCTAAATTTCAAGGGACCTATGTCCGACCTCCGGATGCAGATGATCTGAGTCATATAACTCAGCAGCCCGGAGAGTCAGCACAAAAACTCTAGAACAGATTCCTTACTAAAAAGAATCAGATAGTCGACTGTCCGGACGTCGAGGCCCTAGCAGCTTTCAAACATAGCGTCCAAGATGAATGGCTCGCCAGACACCTCGGCCAAGAAAAGCCAAGAAAAATGGCCGCATTAACAAGCCTCATGACCCGCTTTTGCGCAGGAGAGGATAGCTGGTTGGCAAGAAGCAGCACCAGCGACCCGAGCACATCCAAACTCAGAGATGGAAACGGGAAACCGCACCGTAACAAAGAACAGCGCTGAATCAAGGATAACAGCCCGATGAGCACGGCAGTCAACGCCGGATTCAAAAGCTCTCGGCAAAATTAGAAAAAGTCACCACACAAAGATGACAGGGATGAGCTGTCTAACCTCAACAAAATCCTGGACAAAATATGTCAAATCCACAGTACTCCCAGGAGACCTGCAAACCATACCCACAGAGATTGTTGGGTCTTCAAGCAGTCTGGCAAACTCAACGCCGAACACAAGGGGCTCGACACACCAAGCGAGGATGACGACGCACCCCACAAGCAGAACACCGGAGAACAAAAGAAGTTCCCACAAGAAGTCAAAACAGTAAATTCACTTCAGATGACAAAAGGGGAAAAACAGAATGGCGCTTACGAAGACATGCGCCATACGGCCAGCCCCAGAGGAGCAGCGCCACTGGTTGTTACAACCAATCACCTTTGATCATCAGGATTACTCCAAAGCCCAGAACGCAGGCTGGACTGCCTTGGTCTTGAATCCAATTATTGACGGACTCCAATTTACACAAGTCCTTATGGACGACGGCAGTGACTTAAACCTGTTATATCATGACACAATCCGCAAACTAGGGGTAAACCCAGCTATAATCCTCCATGGCAACACTTCCTTTCAAGGAGTCACGCTGGGTCCAGGTACCCAGAGTATGGGTTCCCTTTCGTTAGAAGTCACGTTCGGCTCACCCGACAACTTCCAAAGCGAAAAGCTAACATTCCACATCGCCCCATTCGTAAGTCGCTATCAAGCGCTACTGGGACGTGAAGCTTTCGCCCGCTTTAACGCAATACCGCATTATGCATCCCTTACACTTAAAATGCCCGGCCCACGAGGCATCATCTCTTTACAGGGGAATATCAATTGACCCCCAAAGTACGGGTAATGGTGCTGCCGCCTGGACAGCCGCACACTAATCCAGCCCTACTATCCCGGACACGTCTCGACGAGTCCGGCGTAAACATACATAGGCTTAATAGCCGCATAACCCTGTACAAGGGGCTCTGCGTGTTCATGCCAGGAGACAATACGGCTCAATTCTTGCTCCAACTATATTTTGTTTATTTTAATATAGATTTCTCGCACGCTTATTTTTTACTAAGTTCCTCTCTTTCGCAGACGAACATCATGCTACGCCCATCCAGGATACGGCACAACGGAGACACAAGCGCAGATGTGCAGTAGGGACCCGTTTCAAGGATTCTTTTCAGATTAAGACCCTGCGTAAACCTTTTTTACTGTCTCTTGTTGACAACATCCCCCGGTTTTCGCTATAACCGAGGAGGAGGCTGGCGTCTTGGCATGTGGCCACGCCAGAATTTTGCGCGTACCTGGACACCAGGGGATTTTTTACCAAGGGCTCTATTTCGGCCCGTCTTCATAAAGACTGAATACCTTAGGGAGTGTTCGGCGTCGCGAGTTTGGGCTTATATGCATCAGCTCCGAATCATATCTTTCGTCAAATGTTGGGTTTGCCCGGCTCCTGTGTTTTGCTGCCTTACGTTTCGTTATATCGGCTAACGCGGAACGAGGAGAACTACTGCGATTGTGCCCCGGTTCGGCCAGGCGAGCACCTCAGTAGAGAAAGCCGAAAACTGACTGTCATGATATAGCGAGAGACTGGTCAACCACTCGATGACTCTCGGAATCTTTAGGATTCCTCCGCATTAACGAAGGACCGCTTCCCGGTCAGGCACACACACGCCCCGAATTCGAGCGAGCGCGGTGCCTTTAGGGGCTATTGAGTAGCCCCAATGTCAAACTCCTATGGCTAAGTGAAAGTGATAAAGCATTATATTCCGGTTTCCTAGTTCGCCGCGCTATCACCTCCTTTGTAGGACCAAGACGTTGGATTAAGTGTGAAAAGGTGCCTTTTTTGCGAACACCCCCGCATTACATGCGTGGGGGCTGAAGCCAACGACTGCCATCTTTTAGGTTATATACACATATACATTAACGACCGCACAAGAGGTATTATAATTCTTGCAAGCACAAGTATAAAAAGCTTTTATAAAAAAGGGCAACCTGGTGCATGTAGCTCCCACTTGCGCAGGGTCCAGGGAAGGGTCTGACCACTTTGGGTCTATAGTACGCAGCCTTTCCCTACATTTCTGTAAGAGGCTGTTTCCAGGACTTGAACCCATGACCTCATGGTCACAAGGCATCAGCTTTACCACTGCGCCAAGGCTCCCCTTCAAAAAGGGCAGCCCGGTGCATGTAGCTCCCGCTTGCGCAGGGTCCGGGGAAGGGTCCGACCACTTTGGACAATAGCACATGCTATTCGAACACAACATCCTTCGAGCACTGTGCTTCTATTAAACGAGCACCCGGAAGAACTTCCTCAAAGTAGTGCCTGGTAGGTACCCGGCCTTCGTCTGAATCCCGGGATGCAACAACACTGGCCTTCATATCCGCCCAGTATGTCCTGACACGGGCAAGAGCCATTTGTGCACCCTCTATGCACGCCGACCTCTTCATTGCATCAACATGCGGCACAGAACCAAGGAACTGCTGCACCAATCCAAAATAACTCTTCGGCTCTGGATCTCCCGGCCACAAACGACTCGCAACATACTTCATGGCGAGTCCGGATAACCTGTTCAGCTCCGCCCAGGTGGCCAAACGGTCGGATACCGAAAGTGGGCGTTCGGGATTGTGGAACTGCGACCAAAAAAGTTCTTCCAATTTATGGCCACCTCGACCTCGGAAGTGTTCGATTGCGTCTGCCGCACTCGCTGCCAAATCCAGATAAGTGTTTTCTGCACTCCACTGCCGGTCTAACGGAGCATACCTAGGATCCCCGAACTTCATTCGCAGCATATAGGGCCTTCCAGCCGTGATATCTCCGGTCTGACGCAGCTCCTCCTTCATAGCTCTCATTGCAGAGCGAGTATCCTTGGTCTCAGAAGTGATCTTCTCAAGGTCCTTCTGAGCCGCCCTTTCTTCTTGTTCAAGAAATTTACAGCGGTCGGCAGCATCCTTCAATTTTATAGCCATCTCGGCTATTACCTTCTTGCTCTGGCAGTGAGCAGCCTGTT
Organism: Triticum dicoccoides; assembly: GCF_002162155.2. NCBI lineage: Eukaryota > Viridiplantae > Streptophyta > Magnoliopsida > Poales > Poaceae > Triticum > Triticum dicoccoides. The sequence continues at coordinate 434,984,042 of NC_041387.1, forward strand.
CGGCTTTCACCTCTTCAGCCGCCTTAACGACAGCCGCATCACTTTTTCTTGCTCGCTCCTTGGCTCGGGCAAGTTCCACCCGAAGGTTCTGCACGGCAGCAGCACTATCTGCATTAAGCACATATATTGTAAGGCACGAGCATCGCACTCCTCTTATCAGATGTCTGTGGAGCATACCTTGTGCCTTGTCTAGCCGCTTATTTACAAGCGCGATGTCGGCATCCGCCACGTCAAGTTGCCGCTTTAGCTCGGCAGATTCATCAGTCCAGCTAGCCACCGAACGCCTCGCCACCTTCATAAAAAGGTGACATTTTATACCTGGGGTTATGATCCTCTGTGCGCCATCACTCTTGACGACACACAGAGTGTCAGGGGCTACTATTTATACAGGGTGCATTTTATATATGCAGCTCTATCAAAAGGTACACCTTTTCATGTACCTCAAAGCCTGTCAGTAAACTCCTGGCGGCCTCGTACAATCCGCTTTCCGCGGATGAAATCCTTCCTATCATCGTGTTCATCAACATATGGTGTTCTTCTGAGACGGACGCTCGCCCTAGCAGATCCCTCAGCCTCTCCGACCGCGCACCAGAGGGCACTGGACTAGCCTGATGACCTTTTTCAGGATCCGGACTTGAAGAAACCCGCCGGGATGACACCTCGGGGTCACCTGCCTCGTAAGTCGGTGCAGTTATGGGAGGCGTTTTGCTCTCCATCATCTCCGGACGAAGATCCCCTGAAGACGAGCTCTGCTGAGAAGGGTTGAGATCCGAACTGCAAGGTAATATTTTGGTTATCTTCCTTAGAAATAAAACAGGGATGCCACTAATTTTTGAACCCCTCTCTTTACTTATGGCTCGGAGGAAAGCTGATCCCCTTGAGGGTGCAAGGCGGCCGGGGCAGTCTCCGGCGCCAGATCCTCTGACAAAGATTTCTTCCCCCGTTTCGAGGTCATCCCCTCCTGGTCTTCAGAGGCACTCCTTTTCTTTCCCAGGTTGGGGGAATTCTCGATTCCCCCCTTCCTGACAGTCTCCTCCGTGGAGGCGGTAGCTCCTTGGTTCCCCTCTTCGCCCTCTGCCGAAAGCATAATCTCCAACATCCTAGTTAACACGGGATCCGGCGCGGTCTCGGGCAGGGGGGCTGGACACCTGATAAGCTTTGCCTTCGCTATCCACTCCTGTTCAAAGGATAGCTCTATTAAAGGGCCACTTTATGATGAAAATGCGGATGGTGTGTCCAAATACGGGGCTACTTACCTTAGCATCCCGGCGATTGCAGCTCAGACCTGCGTCCTCGGACAAGTCCGGACACCTTGCTTGTGGTCCGAAGAACAATTTGTACATCTCCACGGGTGTCGCGCCCATAAAATGTTGGAGGACTCACGGTCCCTCCAGATTAAATTCCCACAGGCAGAGAGGGCGACGTTTGCAGGGCAGCGTGCGGCGAATCAACATGACTTGCGCCACCACGGTCAAGTTAATATCTCTTTCTAGGAGATCTCGAATGCGGTCCTGCATTAAGGGCACGTCTTTGGACGGCCCCCAGATAATCCCTTCATTGGCCCATGATGCTCGCCCTGGTGGGGGACCCGAGCGAAAAGCAGGTGGCACCACCCATGTGGTGCCCCCGGGGGCTGTGATGTAAAACCAGTCCCGTTGCCATAAGCCGAACTCTTCTTGGAAAGTGCCCTCGGGCCATGGAGCGCCGGCTATCTTGCTTATGATAGCTCCTCCGCACTCAGCGTGCTGCCCCTCGATCATCTTCGGCTCCACCTTGAAGGTTCTAAGCCACAGTCTGAAGTGAGGGGTGATATGGAGGAAGGCCTCACACACGACAATGAATGACGAAATTTGGAGGATGGACTCCGGAGCTAAGTCGTGGAATTCCAGCCCGTAATTGAACATCAGCCCCCTCACGAAGGGATCAGTCGAGAAGCGTAGCCCCCGAAGGAAGTGAGATGTGAACACCACGCTCTCACCGGGCTGGGGAGAGGGAATGGCCTGCCCTTGAGCAGGCAGCCTATGCGAGATTTCGCCGGTTAGATACCTGGCATCTCTCAGCTTTCGCACGTCTTCTTCCTTAACAGAGGAAGGCACCCACCGGCCTTGAAGGCCGGAGCCGGACATCGTCGAAGGTCCGAAGCGCCTAAAACTAGAAGCTTTGAGTGTTGGAACTCGAGGCGAGGGGCAGATTCGATTGGATTGAAAGAGAAGGGAGTCGAGCCTTGGTCTCTTTATAAAGGAGTTCAATACCAAGAGTCCTCCCCGTAACCGTTTGGGACTCGCTTTCAATTAGAGAGTCGTACCAAAAGGCACGGTTGGGTTACCCACGCCCGTATTGATGAGAATCCCGGAATAAGGGGACACGATCTCTGCTTTGACAAGACGTGCCAATGAAACCGCCTCGCTAAACACGCTGGTGGAACAGTAAAACGATTCGAATAAAGGCTTCACCGTGGCGTGATGTCACACTGCGGAATACGTCAGCGGATTAGATTTGTGTAGAAATTATTCTCTCTACGGCGGTATGTGGAACTTATTTTTGCAGAGCCGGACACTATCCTTGTGTTCAACATCTTCTATGAAGTATTCGGAGGAGGAACCCGCCTTGCAATGCCGAAGACAACTTGCGTGCCGGACTCGTCGTCATTGAAGCCTGGTTCAGGGGCTACTGAGGGAGTCCTGGATTAGGGGGTGTCCGGATGGCCGGACTATGACCTTTGGCCGGACTCCCGGACTACGAAGATACAAGATTGAAGACTTCATCCCGTGTCCGGATGGGACTTCCCTTGGCGTGAAAGGCAAGCTTGGCGATACGATATGAAGATCTCCTCCCATTGTAACCGACTCTGTGTAACCCTAGCCCTCTCCGGTGTCTATATAAACCGGAGAGCTTTAGTCCGTAGGACGAACAACAATCATACCATAGGCTAGCTTCTAGGGTTTAGCCTCTCTGATCTCGTGGTAGATCAACTCTTGTATTACCCATATCATCAATATTAATCAAGCAGGAGTAGGGTTTTACCTCCATTGAGAGGGCCCGAACCTGGGTAAAAACATCGTGTCCCTTGTCTCCTGTTACCATCCGCCTAGACGCACAGTTCGGAACCCCCTACCCGAGATCCGCCGGTTTTGACACCGACAATGGGCATAAAGTGAGAAGTGGTAAATAACCCATAACCAAGTGAGAGCTATGTAGAAGAAATGCGCGAAGTCCTTGCACGAAGAGAGCGGTAGGAAATGCAATCCATGTGATCCCAAGTCATCATTGCTCTCTAGAGCTCGTTTTGTCAACTCATGGGATTGTGAGGTTGACAAGTATTCATGGATACCTACACAAAAGAAACACAAACCAAAGAAATTGTGCGCGTGGTAAATGTACACATCATCCATCATGATGTGTATGTGCACATGTGAGTTAGCACACGATAAGCATCTCTCAAAGAAATTTGATGCATGGTATAAGAACATGTCATCCATCATGAAAGAATAGCTATTGTGTATGACACGATGGGGATGCAAATTTAGCATAGAAGTATATGGCACATCAATAGCATGTTTATTCATGGGGAGCATATGGTGCACACACGTAGTGAGATCATGCAATGGATAGGATGAATCAAAGTCTCCTAAAATGTATGAGGAAACTATGGGGGTGTCCTCACGAGCAATAGTGGAAACATGATAGGGAGAAAATGGAGAACATACAAAACAATGCATATCCAAAGCTAGGTGGTCATGGTATGGCATATGAGATAAATGATGCAAAGGGATCATATCCATATTATCACAAGAAAAACAAATACCAATAACCATGGGCTTCTCATCTATGCCATATGTGCAAATTGGGTTTATTTTAATGGCATATGCATAGTCACTACGATGAGATTGCAAATATGACATATGATGGATCTCATGCATAGCATATGACAAGTCAAGCGGATTATCAAACATGATGTGACCTAAAGAATTGTCACAAGAAATCCTATGTAACATGGCATCACAACTAATAGACTCCACATGAGAATCATCGTACTCATCATAAATGGGCAAATCAGCGCATGGGGAAATCATACTAGCATGAAGCATGGTAATAGGTGGATCAACATCATGAAAGCAATCAATGTCAAGAACGTCCACTAGTGGGACAAGAGCATCACCTTCACCTATGTTATGTTTCTCGTTCCACTCAAGTGGTGTAGGTGAGGTGTGAAAGACCAAAGCATGGTCAACATCATCATCATGATGGAACCATGTGGGGGGTGCATCATAGTCCACCATGGCCATCGTCTTGTCCATAGGAAGGATGAAGTCGTCGCGGATCGGCGCATCATCATAAATGGGACCTAGCACCAAATGAGAGGACACAATAGAGGTAGAGGTTAAGTTGTTAGATATTGAAATGGCCTCACATGTCGTATCCACTACCTCTCTCTATGTGGTGGTGGCTCACTCACTCCCTCAAGGTAGGAGCACTCAATGTCACATATGGTGGAGTCACTCAAATCACTCAAGTGGTGGTGGTGGTGGCTCTCCTCACATGGGAATTGTGGCAACTCATCATATATGGGGCTAGTGGTGAAGTCACTCTCACTCTGAATATGGTGGCACAAGTCACTCAAGTCATCATATGTCTCCGTGGTCGAAGGGAAAATCCCATGCTCAACCATCTCGTCGTCGTCGCCATGGATGAAGGCCGAAGATGGCACATCATCGCTCTCCTCCATGACCGAAGGGAAAATCCCATGCTCGATCATCTCGTCACCATCACCGTGGAGGAAGGCCGATGTAGGCGTACTCGTCGGAGGTAGGCGAAGATGCCATACGTCCAAAGGTGAAGATGCCTTGATGACACTTGGCGAAGATGCCGAAGTGGACATAGTAGTCGTAGCTCCGTCTTGGTGGTGCTTGTCTCGCGGTCTTCTCTTGTGCTCATGGTGTCTGGTCGTAGCTTGATGTAGAGCTTTTTGGGACTTGTAGGTGTATGCATCGCGAGCAACTTCATCTTGATGGTGTTGTAGTGCTTGAGCTCGATGACGTTCCGAAGATTGGCCACTTGAGCGTCGGCGCCTTGAAGATGACGAAGGGGAAGAAGACTTGTAGTTGGCCACCATGTCTCGTACTTGATCCCTTTGTTTGGCCAACTTGGTGTCGAGGTAGTCCCTTATCCTTGCTTCATTTTGGCGAATGTCGATGGCGAGTCGCTCAATGCCTTGCATTGCTCGTTGTAGTCCGAAGATGGACGTTTTGGTGATGTAGTTGTTCGCGTTGTCATTGTCGTGGAAGACCGGAGATGAAATGCCTTGCCTATCCATCACAAGACTCGAGTAGAGGTGAGTAGGAAATGAGATAAACAATACCAAGTTACCTTTTCCCAAAGTTGAGGATGTATCCTGTTTCACTCAATGTGAGATGAAAGAATAGTGGAATTGGTACCGGACTTGTTCACTCACACCTATCAAGTAAAGCTTATGGTGGAGCTCGGTGAGGATAGTGGCACAAAAATTTGATGCAAAATGTTAGCAAGAGTCAATAATGTTGGAAAAGATTCACAAATTCGCAAGTGAAACAAGTAGACCAATAGCAATATGTGGCACACAGAAACACACACATGGATAGATAAATGGGGTCGTGCAACCAAGGAATGAGCACAAAATGTGGAATCCACGGAAAACGCTCGTGTTGCACAACTCAAGAGAGACGCTAGCACGATTGCTCAATAGGCGGATACGACACTTGTGCACAACCTATAAGATGCAAAATGTATGAGCCTTCGATCCCAAGTATGCTATGTGTATGATGTTCCCGGTGTTCCTCTCAAGATGATCCAAGATGATCGGATATGACAATCTTATGTGCAATGTGGGATGATGCTAAGGCTATTGCTTACAAGCTCTTTGCTCTCTTTTCCTTTTGCTTAAAAGCTTATTCTTTTTTTTTTGATATGGCCACTTATGCGAAATGCACAAACCAAGATAGCAATTGTGTATATGCGGGAACAATCTTGTGACACAAGGGATGATATGATGATACCAAGATGATACCAATATGATATGGTATGTATGCAATGGAAGGTATGGATCACTAATGTGCACAAGTAACGTGACCGACAATACTCAAATGGCTAGTCTCGATAGGCAAGTGACGCAAAATGGGCTAAGAGGTTAACAATGTAATGGCAAGAATGTACAATGATAGGATACCACAATACCAAGATGATATATAGGGTACCGTTCTTGCTTACGGTTAGGGTGTCAAATTGGTGAAGTGGTCGATGTTGATGACGAACTCGCGGCGATGATGAGTGGCGGTGTTCTTGATGTAGATACCAAGATGATGTAGACCCGTCCCTAAGTAGCCAACACACCTTAGGAAACGGTAAAAACCGCAAACTCAAAATCTCCAAAGGCAAATGTCAAATGGTGGTAGCGGAATGCGTTGGTGATTCTGGCGTTAGCAATGCGGAAGTGGTGGTGCTGGTTGATGATGAAGCAACCGTCCCTAAGTAGCCGAAACACCTTAGGAGACTCAAGTCACCACTCAAGCAACCACAAATGCTATATGGATAAAAAATGGGTTAAGTTGCGGAAAGCGAAGGTGGTTTTGTTGATGATATGGTGGATGGCCTATGCAAAGATGCCAAAATGCCAAACTTTTGATGGAGTCAAACGATGTTGGAACCTATCTAGATGTATGGGGGATGTCAATAGCTACTCAACAAGCTAAAGAACATCAAAATCAGACTCCGGAGGTGAAAGTTATGGCCGAAACGGTGAGTGGAAGTTGGCTGATCCGCGGGGTGCGGGTGCCAGGGGTTTGGGGGTGCGGGCACCCGGGGTGGTCCGAGGCAAACAGCCCAAGGGTGCGGGTGCCCGGGGTTTGGAGTGCGGGCACCCGGGGGGGGTCAGCGGGAATGCGTGGGGGGGTCCGGGTGCCCGGGGTTTGAGGTCCGGGTGCCCGGGGGTGTCGGATTTGGGCGGAAATTCGTGGGAAGATGCAAGAAATTGGTGAATTTTGCGGAGGGAAAGGTGGAGATGGATGGGGGAATGCTAGATCCACTTGAAACCAAGCAAATCCATGGATCAAATCCGACAAAATTTCATCAAACCAACAAATCACAAAAAAATTTGGGGCTATTTTTGGTGGGGAATTTTCAAAATTGGGGAAGAACACACAAAATTAGGCTAGAAAACAAGATGGGGGGCTCCAATTTCATGAGAAACCATGGCTCATGATACCAAGATGTTGTAGGGTGGAACCCTAAGTGAAGATCTTTCACGAATTGGAGGGGGAATCCCCAAGAACAAGATGAACACAAGAGATAAAACAAGATGAACACTCAAGAACAAGTCCAATCACACATCCACTAGACCAACAAACACACAAGACCCACAAGGTACATGAACAATCAAAGGGAAACAAGATACATGGTAGAGTTCATCCCAATCCTATGAGGAGAGAGGTCTTGATGATCCTATGATGGGGATCCTTCTCCAAGAGGAGGGCTTGGCATCCACAAGAGGATCTTCTCCCTTAGGAGGTCATGATCACCATGAGGAGGAAGATGAGCAAAGCTCTCTCTTTGTCTATCAAATACTTTGCTATCCCACAAATGACCTAGGAGATGCCCTTATATAGTTTAGGGACGAAACAAGTTGAGAGAGGGGGTTACAAAGGCCAAATACACGCGGCTGGACCGGAGGGATCCGGGCACCCGGGCAACATGGGCCGGGCACCCTGCCTCCTCAGGGCAGCTGGAGGGGCGACCAAGCACCCGGGGGCCCAAGGCCCAAGCACCCGGGGGTGCGCTGGAGGCCAGCAGGGGAGTGGCCGGGCACCCGGGGCCTCAAGCCCGGGCACCCGGGGCAGCGCCCAGCGGCTGGAGGTGCGGGGGGCGGGCACACGGCCGGCCAAGGCCCGGGCACCCGGGGCGGGCACGGGCCTCGCCCAGGTAGTAGCTGGGCACCCGGGGGGCAAGTGGCCGGGCACCCGGTGTCGGTGTCAAAACTGGCAGATCTCGGGTAGGGGGTCCCGATCTGTGCGTCTTAGGCTGATGGTAACAGGAAGCAAGGGACACAATGTTTACCCAGGTTCGGCCCTCTCGATGGAGGTAAAACCCTACTTCCTGCTTGATTAATATTGACGATATGAGTAGTACAAGAGTAGATCTACCACGAGATCGTAGAGGCTAAACCCTAGAAGCTAGCCTATGATGATTATGATTGTAATTGTGACCGGCCTTCTAAGGACCAACCTCTCTGGTTTATATAGACATCGGAGAGGGCTAGGGTTTACATGGAGTCGGTTACAAGGAAGGAAACACAATATCCGGATCACCAAGCTTGTCTTCCATGCAAAGGAGAGTCCCATCCGGACACGGAACGGAGTCTTGAGTCTTGTATCTTCACGCTTCAATAGTCCGGACGATGTATATAGTCCGGCTGTCCAGATACCCCCGAATCCAGGACTCCCTCACCCGGGGCGGCCAGGGACGCTGCCAGCCGGCACCTGGGAGACCGGGCACCCGGGGTTGCAGGTGGCCGGGCACCCGGGGTAGTCCGGGACCTCTGCCTCTTCATGCTCCACGTGATCTTCTTCCATCCCTTCCTTCTCCATGGTCGCTTGTATCTCCGTCCTAGCATCTTCATGATCAACACCTTGACACCTAATCATGCATGGTACTTCCGTTTGAGGTAGGACCCAATTCTCGTGTGAAATAGAATGGAACTCGAAGAGGAAAGAAGTGACCTCATTCTCGATGTTGCGTGCATGTTCTCTTGTCATCGGTCCTCGAGGTGCTTGAAGAGTTGTAGTAGAGTCCATGGGGATGAGCGAGGGATGCTCCGCATCAACCACCTTTTTTTCCGTCTTAGTTCGCTCAGTTGCGCAGACTCTGTCTTGCGGAGACCGGTCTTTGCCGGGGGTTCTATCTTGCTGGCATCGGCCCCCGCCAGCCCCAGCTCTCCATCTGACGGCGTCGCCGCTGCTGTTGCTTCTTCCTCAACTTCTCGAGTGCTACTAGCGCGGCACTAACCACTTGATTCGTTGCTGCTAAATATAGCAGTAACGACTCTTGTGGTTTGGGCGCGACTAGTATGGGCATAGAGGAGAGGTACCTCTTCAAATATTGCAGCGCTGCCTCCGCCTTTGGAGTCCATTTCATTGGACCCGTCTTTTTCAAAATCTTGAAAAAGGGGAGGGCGCGCTCAGCAGACTTGGAGATGAACCTACTCAGAGCGGCAACGCAGCCGGCGAGCCTACGGACATCCTTGACCTATTTCGGCGCCTCAATCTGCTCAATTACTTTGATCTTGTCAGGATTCACTTTGATTCCGTGTTGAGACACGAAGAACCCAAGAAGTTTGCCGGATGGGACGCCGAACACACACTTTTCTGGATTGAGCTTGAGGTTGATCTTGCGCAAATTTGCAAAGGTTTCCTCCAGATCCTGCACGAGCATGGCTTTGTCCTTGGTTTTGACTACTATATCATCCATACAAGCTTCCATATTTCTATGTATCTGGGGCTCAAAACCAATTTGTACTGCTTGGGCAAATGTTGAACTGGCGCTCTTCAACCCAAAAGGCATTCATACGAAACAGTACGTACCACATGTGGTGATGAGCGTGGTCTTTTCTTCATCTTCCTTCTTCATGAAGATCTGATGGTATCCTGAGTAGGCATCAAGGAACGACAGCAGGTCGCACCCGGCAGTGGAGTCTACTATCTGGTCAATGCATGGCAACGGGAGAGGATCCTTTGGACATGCTTTATAGATGTCAGTATAGTCGATACACAGCCTCCACTTCCCATTCGCCTTACGCACTACCACTGGATTGGCCAACCATGTCGGGTGGAGTACTCCCTTGACCAAACCTGCTGCTTCCAATTTCCTGATCTCCTTGATGATGAACTCTTGTCGGTCCAAAGCTTGCTTTTTTGACCTTCTGCTTGACGGGTTGTGCATGGGGACAGACATCAAGGTGGTGCTCAATCACCTCCCTGGGAACGCCAGGGATGTCAGATGCTTGCCACGCAAACACATTGACATTCGCCCGCAGGAAGGCGACAAGCGCGCTTTCCTATTTGCTATCAAGGGTGGAGCTTATGGTAAAAGCTCCACCCGTGCCATCTTCCCTCATGGATACCTTCTTGGTTTCTTGTGGGGCTGCCTTAGAATTCTTGCTCTTGCCGGTAGAGCTCTCTGGCACGTCCTCAGCAAGAACACACCACTCAGAAGAGGCGCGTTTGTTGGAGTGAGTGCAGGAGCCCTTGCCGGAGCCAGGAGCCTTGCCGGCGGCTGAGGCCTTTCCTTTCTTCTTCTCGGCGGCGGATGCTGCAACTGCCTCTCGGTAGAGTTGATCGGCGCAGATGAGTGCATCCTTCTTGTCGCAGCTAACGGCGATGACGCTCATCGGCCGGGCATCTTCAGCTTGTTTTGTACACGTAGTGTGACGCTGCCATGAACTTGGCTAGCGCTGGACGGCCAAGGATCCCGTTATACGGCAACGGGATCTCGGCAACATCGAAAACAATCCTCTATGTCCTGTAGTTTAGGTCACCACCAAACGTAACCGGTAGCGTGACCTTTCCCTTGGGTTGACTCCTCCCCGGATCGATCCCTTGGAACGTACCAGTTTCCTCGAGATCTCCATCAGGGATCTGTAGCCTCCTGATCACGCCGGGCGAGATCAAGTTCAGACCGGCCCCACCATCAACTAACATCTTCGTCACCTTGAGGTTGCGTATCATTGGTGAGACCAACAACGGCAAACACCCGACCGCGGTTGTGCGATCAGGGTGATCCTCGGCGTCGAAGATGATAGGCGTGTGGGACCACTTTAGTGGCCTCTGGGCGTCGACCATCGGTTCCGTCGCATTAATCTCATGCGCCCACTGTTTAAGTTGGTGGTGGGAGGAATGCAACGAGGCACCTCCGTCAACACACATGACCTCTGTCGCCTTCTAAAACTCATGCTCGGTGGACTTATCATCATCATGATCGTCATCCTCCTATTTCTTGTCGAGGCCCCGGGCAGGCCTCTCTTGTTGCTTCTCCTTGTCGCCACAACCTCCTCGGCCATCGTGCTTCTTACCAGATCCTTCAATGCCACCTTGGACCTTCTCTTTGTCTCGTGTCTCGTACTCAGCCCTTTGCTTCTCCATCAGCAGCTCAACTTGGCGGCAATTTTGGAGGTCGTGGCCCTTGGTACGGTGAATCTTGCAGTACTGCTTGTCGGAGCCCATTGACTTGTCGGCAGCCGCTAAGGCCTGGCAGGCGTTGCACCCGGCAATCTCCTTGTCGAGGTCGTCAACCTTGGCCTTCTTAGCGGTGCCGAGGTCACCAGATTCCTCGACAGCAAGCACGGTCTTTCCCTTGCGCTTCTTGTTGCGTTGTTGGCCCTTCTTTGCCGGGGCAATGACATCTTCATCTTCGGAGTCACTTCCCATGTCGGCATCCTCGCCGAGGTACTTTCTCCCTTCCTCAGCTCAAGCACATCTGTCAGCCAGAACATACAGTTCGGCAACATCCACAACCTTGTTCATCGCCAGCTCCACATGCATCTTGCGGTCACACGCGTTCTGATGGAATGCACTGATGACAGCGGCGGGATGAACGTCGGGGATGTTGTACTACACATGGCTGAATCTTTGTATGTATTTGCGCAAGCACTCGCCGTCCTTCTGAGGGATCACATGCAGATCGCTTGCCTAGCCAGGATCTATGTGGCCGCCGGTAAAGGCACTGAGGGAGTCCTGGATTAAGGGGTCCTCAGACTGCCGGACTATATACTTTGGCCGGATTGTTGGGCTATGAAGATACAAGATAGAAGACTTCGCCCTGTGTCCGTATGGGACTCTCCTTGGCGTGGAAGGCAAGATTGGCGATTCAGATATGTAGATTCCGTTCTCTGGAACCGACTTTGTACAACCCTAGCCCCCCAGTGTCTATATAAACCAGAGGGTTTAGACTTCTAGGGTTTAGTCACAACAATCATAACCTCATAGGCTAGACTTCTAGGGTTTAGCCATTACAATCTCGTGGTAGATCAACTCTTGTTACTCATATTCATCAATATCAATCAAGCAGGAAGTAGGGTATTACCTCCATAGAGAGGGCCCGAATCTGGGTAAATATTGTGTCCCCATCCTCTTGTTACCATTAGCCTTAGACGCATAGTTCGGGACCCCCTACCCGAGATCCGCCGGTTTTGACACCGACATTGGTACTTTCATTGAGAGTTCCGCCGCGTCGTCATCAGAAGGCTTGATGGCTCCATCAATCATCTATAACAACGCAGTCCAGGGTGAGATCTTTCTCCCCGGACAGATCTTTGTATTCGGCGGCTTCGCACTGCGGGCCAACTTGCTTGGCCATCTAGAGCAGATCAATAGCTACGCCCCTGGCCACCAGGTCAGATTTGGAAGCCTGAATTTAGTGGCCGATATCCATGGAGAATTGATCTTCGACAGATTCGAGCCCATGACGGCTGTCCCTGGCCACCACGATGAACATGACTTAGATCTGTCATATGGCCTCGCGCAGGAGATAGCGCCTGTGACCGCCCTGGCCCCAGAGCCGGAGCAGGCTGCGTTGTCTAAAGACGGGAAGCTTAACCCCACCACAGAGGCTGCAGACTCAGCGGCGATCGAGCTGCACACAGACCCAACATTGGGCTGGGCTTGTGTCACCGGAACCTCGGACTCGTCTCCGGCCATGGGTTCCGGACCACGTGCATCCGCGTCCATCGAACCTAATTGGGCGCCGATCTTGGAGTTCAGCTCTGCGGACATCTTCCAGCACTCACCTTTTGGCAACGTGTTCAATTCATTAAAATCCCTCTCCTTGTCGGGGGACTCTCGGCCGAACTATGTCCGGCTCGAATGGGAAGCAGACGATGAAGGACTTCGTTTCCCACACACCACCCACTTTATAGCCACTGTCGACGACTTAACCGACATGCTTGATTACGACTCCGAAGACATTGACGGTATGGACGACGATGCCGAAGAGGAGCAGGAACCACCGCCTACAGGGTGTTGGACAGCCACCTCCTCGTACGACATATACATGGTGGATACACCCAAAGAAAACAACGGCGACAATGAAAATCTGGTCGAGGATAAACCTCTTGAGATACAGCCAAAGTGCCGACGTCAGCGGCGCCGCTCTAAGCCACACCATAGTAAAAACATCAACCCCGCCACAGAAGAAGACAACACACCGGATGGTGCCGAAAACAATGATGACCCCGTTGAGCAAACCTCTGAGCAGGAGGAGCGGGAGGATGGGCGAGTCAGCCCTAGCGAACAGGCCATGAATGAACACTCGGAGTATAGCAACTACCTTCCGCTCTCCGAGGACGAGGTGAGCCTTGGTGACGAAGATTTTATCGTGCATGAGGAGCCCGCTGAACAGGAACGCTTTAAGCGTCGGCTAATTACCACTGTAAGGAGCCTGAAAAAGAAGCAACAACAGCTTCAAGCTGATCAAGATCTGCTGAATGAAAGATGGACTCATGTCCTGGCAGCCGAGGAATATGTCCTCGAGTGCCCAACCAAAAGCTACCTGAAGTGCAAACTGTTACCACAGTTCGATGACGAGGCCTTGGAGCCCATCCTACCATGGTACAATGTGGCTGACCAACCGCCACGTGGCCGGGACAAAGTGGCACCTCAAGCCGAATACCAACCCGCACTACCTCACCGAACAAACAGAAATACAAGAGCTCGGGGATATACACACACTACAAAAAAAAGACACATCCGTGACATTTTGGGCTGAACGAATTTTTTTCTGTCATACATATGACACTTCTATGACGATAATTGTGACAAAACCCGGTATCATCATAGATGTGGTGGGCTCCTATTTCTATGATAAAAAATCATGACAAAAAATGGGCTTTTCGTCTTGGGTGTGCCGGAGACGCAGCTGCATGACATTCTTTGGGCCATCCATGACGAAAAAAACCATGGTAGAAGCGAGGGGGAGGAAAATTTCAGGGAGTTGCCGGTTATGGTGGTAGGTCGGGGGCCGAGCGATGCGCATTTCTCTCGTACACGTACGCGCGTGTGTGCGAGGCGTTGGCTCTAACTGAACCCGAGCGAGGTGTTGGGCTCTAACCGAACCCAAGCAATTGCACTGCAGGCTACGCATTACTGTACCCGAGCGATCGATCGATGGCTGTTAACTGAACCCGATCGAGCGATTCCTTCGCTACTTCTGCTAACTGAAGCCGATCAATGCTACCTCT
>NC_041387.1:434998909-435012229 GCF_002162155.2 Triticum dicoccoides
TAGCGCTCCAACACAAGTCCGTTTCGTCCGTTTTGTGGTACGCCACACCCCTCCCGATCAACAGGACCCCTGTTTCGACCGCAGGAGGTCTGTTTCGTCCGTTTTGCGGTACGCCACACCCCTCCCGATCAACAGGACCCCCGTTTTGACCGTAGGAGGTCTGTTTCCTCCGTTTTGCGGTACGCCACACCCCTCCCGATTAACAGGACCCTGTTCCGAACGTAGGAGGTCTGTTTCCTCCGTTGTGCGATACCCCAGGCCTCGTTTCCATCGCCTGTTCCATCCAAGCCCTCCCGGTGAACACGATCACGCATTCCATTACGACCCAGTCGGTTGGCTCCCCATGAACACGACGACGACGTTGTTTCTCCGTTCCGACCCAGCCATGTACGTATGCGCGAGTAGGCGTTCGAGACCCCGCCTGTATGTACACATACGTGGCCGTATTTTCTTTCTTGCACCCTGGCCGTTGTACGTACGTGTACATGCTACGTGCGCGCCTCTACTACGACACGTGCGCGCCTCTACATCGACCAGTATGTACGTACACATTCGCGACCAGGATGACAACGCTGCGTACGCTCCGACCAGGTGGGTCCCGACTGTCAGGCACTTCCTTGCCTGCGAAGATGTAGCTGGTGGGTCCCAGAAGTCAGGGGGCGAATCGTTTTTTTGCCCGGACGCACTTCCTTGCGTGTGAAGGTGTAGCTGCTGGGTCCCAGTAGTCAGGGGGGTGAATCGTTTTTTTTTGCCCGGAGGCACTTCCTTGCGTGGGAAGGTGTAGCTGGTGGGTCCCAACAGTCAGGGGGCGAATCGTTTTTTTTTTGGACGCACTTCCTTGCGTGCGAAGATGTAGCTGTTGGGTCCCATCAGTCAGGGGGTGAATCGTTTTTTTCGGACGCACTTCCTTGCATGCGAAGATGTAGCTCATGGGTCCCAGCAGTCAGGGGGCGAATCATTTTTTCGCGAAATACGGTGGCCCGTCCGGTGGGTCCCTGCTGTCAGGTGGAGGAATAATTATTTTGCTCGTAATAAGGAGGCACTTCCTTGCGGCTGCCGTGGACCCAGCTGTCAGCCTCTCCCCATACAGTCCACGTCCGATGGAAGTCGTTCCTTGACCACATTGACCACGCAGCACCGAGAGCACCACGGCGGTGGACGACGGCGAGGCCTAGGAAGGGGATGATGCGGAGCCGGGGAAGACGCGGCAGTGGATGCACACGCGGAGAGGAGTACGAGAGTTCACTGGTTCGGCTGCGCTGCCATCACCACAGAATAGCAAGGGGTGTGGGTGAGTGGAGGGATGGCCTGGCCAGCGGTGGGAGTAGTAGGGGGCGGTGAGGCCTCCGCGGCAGCACAGCCGGCCACGGGAGGCAGGAGCAGGCGGCACGACCAGCGCTGCTTTGGGCGGCTGGAGCAAGAAGACCAGAGGTTGAAGAAGCACGACGACCGTTGGATGGACATCGTACAGTCACTGCAGCTAGAATCGTTTATATTGACTAAGTTGACAAAGCCCTTGGTACGTCAACTTAGTAGGCCCACATGTCAGCTTCCAAAATGGTGCGCCTTTGATGTCAGGGGGAGGAATCATTTTTTGGGCGGGTGAAGCTAGAATATCCGAGATTGAAGAAGAAGCACGGCATCCGTTGGATGAACATCCAACGGCCACTGCTGCTAGAACCATGTGTTGACTATAAGTTGACAAAGCCTTGCATACGTGTCAACTCTGTTTTTTTAGGGGACGCATCAACTTAGTAAGGCCAGAAGTGTGTGGCAGAGAACTTATAGCCCATTTGAGATTTGTAAGAATGTGTAGTCCATTTTTGAATTCTAATGGAATTTACTACAGCCCATTTACAGTTTGTTAAAAGTACAACCCATTTCAACCAACCGCTCAAAACAGAATTCAATAAAATTACCCACATTTTGATGGGATCCAAATATTTTTATCCCAAAATTTCTAGTCAAATACAATTTCAATATAAATTTATATTACGTAAAAATCCAACGAAACATTGCGCTCGCAACAATTAATGAAATTAAAATTTACAATATCCAAAAATAATATTTTATAAAGTAATCACTGTTTGGTGCATTTTTTATAGTTACTACCCAGTTTTTATAATTACATCCCATTTATTATTTCTTAAAGCCCATTTTCTTGTTAAGCCTAATGCATCCCTCCTAGGAAAGATTTGCAGCCCAGCGGGGTGGAGAATAACAACTTGACCTTGCCTGGGTATTCCTTAAAAAAGTATAGCTGGGCTAGCCATTTTTAGCTTGAAAAAAATTAATATCTGGGCTGGATATCTGGCCTGGGCTAGACGGGCCACAACCCGCCCAGTTACTACCTGTAGCGATGTTTTCGTTGTTGTTCAGAGGAGATAAATTAATATCTAGTCTAAACATCAAAAAACTCTGCAGTGCTCACACCTCAAAAACACAAATACTGCTCGAGCTGCTTGGTCCCAGCTGTCGGCCGCTTCTTGTGCAATTCTCTCGTTTATTGACTACTCCCTCCTTTCTGGTTTATAATGCTCAATTCAAAAATCTCACCAATCAAGGTAGATGGCGAGTGGTGGAATACTTTTTGTAGTTTTGCAAAAGCACCTAATTAATGCTCTTGTTATCCTCAAAAAATAATGTTTATCAATGCATTAATTGCAATGCATGCATGCATAAAGTACATGCATTGGTCAATTTTCTCTTAATACTTGCATGCAATGATTTAGTGCACCTTGGAATCTGAACATGTGATGGAAAACAACCAAATTGAGCCTTATAAAATGGAAAAACTAAAATTTTGAGATAAGCCCTATAAACCGGAAAGGAGGGAGTACATAGGTTGACAATGGTATGGGACCGTGATGTCAGGAAACCAGGAGGAAGCAAAATAAATTATATATATATATAATAAGGAGGCACTTGCGTACGTGAGGCTATGGACCTGGTGGGTCCCCATTGTCATCCTCTCCAAGTAAAGTCATCTCCTCGCCCGCGCGCGCTTTCCGCCCAAAACAGTTAGCGCCGCCCGCCCCGCTTCCGGGTGAAGGCGATTGCTCCGCCTTCAAACGACACAAGTGCCATCCGTCCATCCATATGCCGCACACATTAATGATACGTCGTTGCCGAGGCGGCAACTCCAGCGCCACACGTCCGTCCCTACGCCCGCCCACCATTGCTACATGAACTGCTGCGCCGGCCATAGCCGCAGTCATCCGCTCCCTTTCTCCTATCCACACCACTACTGCCCACCATGGCTTCCTCGCGCTCCAGCGCTCTTCGGGACGGGCGGACGACGGACCACAAGGAGATGGCAGCCATTGCTGCCGACCGGGCAGGCAACCGGAGGACAATGACGTCCCAATGGAGAACATGGTAGCTGACGATCCGGCGCCAACCCCCTCCTCCGCGCCATCCTCGCCGGTGCATTGCACCATGACCATCGGCGAGGCCCGTGCCCAATATATGGTCAGGGTGAGGCAGATGCGTGAGGAGCAGTTCCAGGAGTCGTAGGCCGACGCCGCCTACAACCACCATCTCCTCCAGAAGCACCTACAGGCGGAGAAGCAGATCACCGTAGAGTGGGCGGAGCAGGAGGCGCTGCTCGACTCGTACCGCTCCGCCCGCAAGGGCCGCCTCGAGCGCTGGCGGTACCGCATGCGGGTGGCAGAGGCTGCGGTCGCCTACAAAGAGGCTAGCAAAGAGGGTGATGAAGCGGGTGAGGCGCTGTTTGGCGAGACCGAGGATGAGGCAGAGGACAATGCCAGCTCCGACGAGTCCCCGCTCCGCTGGCGTCAACGAGGCCCTGCTCCGCCGAGGCCCCGCGGCGCCAACAACGAGGCAGAGGACACCGTCGGCTCCGCCGAGGCCCCGCGGCGCCAACAACGAGGCAGAGGACACCGCCGGCTCCGCTAAGGCCCCGCCCCGCCAACAACGAGGCAGAGGACATCGCCGGCTCAGCCGAGGCCCCACCCTGCCGGCAATGTGGGGGAGGATTTCCATCGCTCCGCTGAGGCACCGCCCGCCGGCAACGAGACAAAGGACATCGCCGGCTCCGCCGATGCCCCGCCCTGCTGCCAATGAGGCCCCGCCACACAGAAAACGAGGAATAGTAGAACACGTGATTTGGACCAGATCATGACCAAGGCATCCAAGAGTGAGGTTAATGCTATCACAAATGCTGAACCATTAGAGCATCCAAAGGAAGACAAGGGCAAAACCATTATCTTAGTTGGGAAGCTTCCGGTGCCTATTTTGGGAGAAATGACACATCAGATTTCCAGCAGCAACTTCCCACCTAAACCTAATTAATTCTGGAGGTCTCTAGCACTTTATAGAGGCTGGAAAAGATGGTCTTAGAAGTCAGCTTTCATTCAAAAAAATGGTGCATCATTTGAGGTCTTGAGTCAAAAGTTGTGCAAGTTTCCATGCAAGCTGTCCAGGAATTTATTACAGCGCGAGGCTCAACAAGTTTGCTCTTGCTACAGCTTGGGGCTCACGAACTTACCCTTCTTTTTGAGTTGTTTTCACACCTAACTAGTGGGTGCTTCTAGTATAAATACTCCCCAGTTGTTCCATGTGAGGGGGGGATGAGATTTCTGAGTTTATGCTTGTAGACAGCCGGTGAGGTTGTGTTTGTGCTGTGAGCACTAGTATCTTTGAGTGTTACCTCGTGTGTGTGGATTGGAGGGCATGTCCTTAATTCATATAGGATCCTTGTGGTTCCCTCTTGTGATTCTTCATAGGTTCACAAGCTTCATGGTTTGGGCTGCATTCTTGTAAGCCCAGCTAGTTATCCGCTGCAATTTATCTGAGAGTGTTTCCTCTTGTTCTTGCCACTTGAGAGAAACAAAGTTTGTTGAGACAAGTATCGAGTGGCCTGTCCTCAATTCATATAGGATCCTTGTGAGTTCTTTAGCACCGTCAAAGATCGTTTCCGAGGTGTCCCGCATCAACACAGTAGGTCGCCACTGCTCGGGTACAAGTAAGGCCACCGCTGCTACCCTCCGGTTGAAGCCAAGCTAGGCGGGTTGACCATTGATGACCGGTTAGCTTCTTGGCGGCGACGGGAGTCAGAGAGCTGCGCTGGAGAAGAATGCTGCTTCTAGCTAACTGCTGGTGCAGTTGGTTGACTGACACGTGGGCCCAACAGGCCACATGTCAGTTACGCAACTGCACTTGCAGTTAAGTCACTGAAGCTTCTGTTCGACTCAGCGGGACACAGGTGGGTAGCTTTGGTTAATTAATTATACCTCCAGCGCACCCCTTTTTAGTTGAAGAATCTATGAAATGTAATGAAATCCGGCATGTTTATATGAAATCCGACCGTGTATGAATGAATTTATTTCGATTAGTTCGAATTCCTGTATCACTGGCATTGGATGAACATGCAAAACAATACGTACTACTCCCTCCTTTCCGGTTTATAGGGCTCAAATCTGAAATCTCATCAACCAAGGCATTTTGTGAGTGGAGGAATGTATCTCGTACTTTACAAAACTACTACTCATGCATTAATTTAGATTAGTTGCAGTGCATGCATGCTTGGCACTAGATGAGTAGGAATATTACATGCATTGGTGTGTTCCTTTTTAATTCTTGCATGCAAAGATTTAACGCGCCTCGAAAACTAAAAATAACATGGAGATGAGCCCTTTAAATTGGAAAAACAAAAAAGTTGAAATAAGCCCTATAAACCGGAAAGGAGGGAGTAGCATTATTCCCAGGGTGATCGCCTTGTTTGCAGCAGTTTCACATGTACTCTCTCCGGTCCTTTCTAGTCTGCATACAAGTTTTGTCTGCAGTCAAAGTATCTCTACTTTGACCAATCTTATACAAAAAAGTATGCACTTTCACAATGTGCAAAGTAAAAAGGAACAGAAGGAGTGCAAAGAGTTTGAGCAGCTTTTTAGTGTTTCTGTACATTGCAATCAAACACACAGGCCTGGCAATTCATAGAGAACATTCAAAACAATCGATGATTATGCATCTCAGCGACTCACATGTCAGAGGCAATATTTACTTCACAACTAAAGAATAAAGAAAAAGTTGATCGACGATGTTGACAGCAAAGGGCGTCCCATTCGAAAATATCAAACGCATGTCTTGCTAAAATCAATGAGCAAAATTTGACAAGGTTGTCCCATTCCAAAATATCAAATGCCTACGATTGTGGAATGGGCAGGGTTTGCCATCAGCTCGGACATTGACATGGCACCTCGTGCTAAATAAACCAGATGTTCTTTTTGTGCAGTTCCACCAAAATCAACCAAGTTCGCACGTAGCTTATATGACTTCTCCCTTATATGTTGCAACACCTTGAACTTATTGGCACCTCCTTTCTTGTGGTGGAAATGAATGATTCGATGTATTCATGAACATTTTGTGCAGTTCCCATTGAAATCAAGCTGAGCACCCATGTTTGCACAAATACAAAAAAGTGATTAGTATAAAGCAAACTGTACTATGAATTGACAGTTTCAACAGGCACATACATGGTCCATGTAGAGCACACTTTTAGATAATGGAACTCACCAGAAAGAATCCTAGAACAACATCATACTCGCGCATGGCAACAAAAAAATGGAGATTTGTCAGTCCTTCTGAGATGAAGTTAGTTTGGTCTTGTGGGGAGTAATGTAACCATCCTTCAACTGCTCCTTCTGATGAGAAGATATACAGGGCTTCTTCATCCTGACATAATTGGAACTAGTCACTTCACTTACTCCATATTCTTCTTCAGAGGAATATGATCCTGTTGTGCAAAGACAAGAGGACTACTAAATGCTAGCATCCCTGTTTGCTCGAAAAAAAGGAAAGGAAATATTTAAAACATCACAGATGAAGCACCTCTCAAGGACAATACCACTTTTTCATGACAGTATCTAAACAGTAGCACAACACCAATAGAGATGACAAAGCTCAATCATATGGATGAAATCAGTGGGCTAGTACCAACCTTTGTCAGGAGGCTTATTATGTAGAGCATACAGATGAAGCACTTCCTCGGAACCATCTGTTGCTATCTACGGTGGTGGCCATGCTTACTATATACTCCTCTATTAGTTTAATGTTTCCAACATCTTCTTGTGCAGTTCCACTAAAATATATGGTATCTTCAAAGAAGATCCCTGTTTGCAAAAGTAGAGATAATTATGTATTACATTAAGAGTGGCATCAAATCAGTGGCAAAACAATTGCTCGTTCCAGCCATAGCAATAAATTAAGATGCAAAACTATATCATTACTTGTGTCATCACAGTTCCAGTGCTTCATTACAGCACCGGGAGTTGATTTTTGTTTTTCTTCCACTTGTTCTTCCCCTTCATCACTTGGTTCAATAACAGACAAGCTTCGCCTTCAATGTAAGATTTGGCATGTCAATTAGGGAGCACAAGTATAGTACTAAACTTAATTTTCTGATGAAAGTGGCAAAATAGAGGCCAGCAGTTGTGAAATATCCTTATCTTACCTCAATGGGATATTACGGTGCACATACAGATTGGATGTCTTGTCTCCATTTGTGCAGTTCACTAAAATCAAGCAACATTATCGTACAAGTAGCACAACATATGAAAGCACACTGCAGAATCATGTGAAAGAAGGCTAGTACTAACCTCTCATGATGCGGAATTCAAACAACTCACAAGAAGAAGATCTGAACCAAATTCGCCTTAACGGATAGGAAGTAAGATCTCCTCTTGTGCAGTTCCACTAAGTTCAAGCAATCAAGCAACGTTGTCAGTGTGACATTTTGGTTGAACTGCACAAAACACTCTTAAAACAAAAGTGTTTTGTGCAGTGCAACAAAAGGTCACAATGGCAACGAGGTGAAGTAGATAACCCTGTTTGCACAGAGGTGCAAAGGAAACAATTAGTGGTCAATAACAGTGGATGACACAGAAGCCAACAAAAAGAAGCATCTACCTTATCTAAATGGGAAAGAAAGCAAGACAATAGCATTTCTCAAACAGTGGCATTGATTAATATTAACATAGAGATTATATTAACAATAAAATTTGTTAAACATGTAATTTTCTTTTAATTGTGGCATTGCATCAATTTTCCAGCGGCATTATTAGAGGGTGTTTGTTTATAGGGACATTTTGGTGTAGGGACTAAAAAACTCCGTGTCAGTCCCATCTAAACCAAACAAGAGGGACTTTTAGGGACTAAAAGTGGGCATTTGGGACTAAAGAAAGAAGACCCCGAGGGAGTCTTTTTGGGACTTTTTCCAACAGTTGCCCCTGCCACGCATCGCACCTTGTTTCTATTAGTTCATTACTAGGGGTAACATGGTCTTTTAGCATGTCATTTAATAACCTCTAGTCCATGTTTAGTCCCTGGAACCAAGCAGGTAGGGACTAGGGAGTTTTTAACCAAATAGGTCCTTAGGTTAACAACAGCTAATGAGTTGCACGAGACAGTGGACGCACCAGCACCATGTGCATCTACCGATGTACTGTGGTCATGCACAGTCTGTTGCAACAAAGAACAAACAACCAAGGAGCATATTTGTGTTGGTCCCAGTTTTGTTATCTTTAGACACATTTCCCTATGTGAGCGCAACAAATCTAGTCCTACTCAAACTCTATAGCCTTGTCCCTTCCTTTCCTTTTTGAACTAGTACTTTCGCCCTTCCTTTCCTCTTCGAACCACGTCCTAGATTTCTGCGATAAAACTTTCCCCACTACTTTCCCCCATTCCTTTCCTCTTTGAACCACGTCCTAGATTCATGCTATACAACTTTCCCCCTTCATTTCCTCTTTGAACCACGTCCTAGATTCATGCTATATACAACATTTCCCACTCCTTTCCTCTTTGAACCATGTCATAGATTCATGGTATACATGCAGCTAGAGCAATGCATGTGGAGTAAGTAAATTATACCTTAAGGTTCTCGGGGCGTGGTTTGGTGGGCGACGGGACGGCGGCGAAGAAGAAGGAGTCGGAGGCCCTCCCGTGCCGCCGCTGGGTGGAAAGTGAACAGCTGCGTCGGTAGTGGATTCCCTCCCTTGCCGACGGCGACAGCGTTAAGCCTCCTTCCCTTCCTGGCGGACGGATCCTGCCGGCTCTTTGAGAAGCAGTGAGGGGAAAGAGAGGCCAATGAAGTCTTGTTTAGATCTGGAGAGGGCAAGAGAGTGTGAAGAGAGCAACTAGAAGCACTGAGGCTCCAGTGAGAGAGGGCGAGAGAGTGTGAAGAGAGCAACT
Source organism: Triticum dicoccoides (assembly GCF_002162155.2). Taxonomy (NCBI): domain Eukaryota; kingdom Viridiplantae; phylum Streptophyta; class Magnoliopsida; order Poales; family Poaceae; genus Triticum; species Triticum dicoccoides. Next base: position 435,008,123 of record NC_041387.1, read on the forward strand.
ACAAGCGCTGAGGCTCCAGCGTGTATATATATACTGGAGAGAGAGTGTGAAGCGTGCAAACCCTAGAAAACATTTTGACCAGTCAAAGAATCCTCCTGGCACAAATTATGCTCAAGTGTAGTTATCGAACCCGAGACCTCAAGTTTGATGAGCGAACAGGCTAACCAGCTACACAGCCCTCATGTTATGTTCAACGAGAGGAAAATAACCTTTTATACATTCCTGCATTCGTGTGACAAGCATGCCGTGTTTTTTTGTGTGTGTGGGAGTCATTGGGATTTCAATCATAATCGTGTCATGTGGCTTTGGTGGTTAGACTATCCACAGTGGTGCAGAAATAATGCAGTCACCTTACCTCTCTCCACGTAGTACGTTGGGTCCCACCAGTCAGAGGGTGAAACAAACAAATTAATAAGAAAAATTAAAAGCGCCAGCGGTGTATCTTACCTCACACATCTCGCTACTGCTCGGGAACACTGTCCAATTGATCCCTCTGTTCGCTCACGTACTATTTTAAGTGAATCATTATTATAACATGCACACAAATCTTGGGAACTTGTATTCGACTTAAGTCAGTGTGCCACCGTATCTCGTACACTTACTACTCCCTCCGTCTAGGTGTAATAAGTCACGTTAGAAGGTGCAACGGGACCAAGGTGTGTGCGTGTGCGTGTGTGTGTTTAACATCATGTGTGTGTTAGAGAGTGCGACAGATCGACCTACTCCTACAGAGAGATGGTGTGTAGTGTATGATTTTAGCCGCGAGAGTCGGTGCATCCTCTCATTTCCGGGCGTGTCCGGTAGGGACATGCGGACAGCTGCCACGCCCGCTCCTGACCAGCCTGGCCCACCCAAAGCCCCTCCATCGCCCGCGCGTGCTTCCTGCCCGAAACGGTCAGCGCCTCTCCAAAGAATCGGTGCCGCATTGGCCTGGGCAGAGCGGACACGACCTCTCACTGGCGCAAGAGTGATGGTTGCTTCGTCCGTCCAACTTACTGCTGGGTCTATGTGATTTGACGGCTCATTGGTCTTTATTACTGAGGTGGTAGGACTGCTGGATGTCCCACGCTTTCGGCAAAAGGAGGTACCTATACTAGATTACAATTTTCTCCATTCTTACAACGGAGGAGTGCAAGAGCAGTGAAAACACGCAGGCTCAGTGATTACATGGCCCACCTCACACTATCAACGTGCGACACCTAACTCTTTACATAGTACTCCCTCTGTTCCTAAATATTACTAGATAAGTCCCCGCGCGTTGCCGTAGAACAGCGGTATATCTCTCTGCGCAAAATTATCGATTTCATAGAACTAAAAAGAAAACTCTATAACCGCATGACAAATGTGGTAGCCAAACTAAATAAACTCCCATCATCATTTAGATCATCCCACGTAAGGAAAAAAGATCAGCCAACTCCTACTGCATAATGGGATTATATTTTTCTTTTTGAGATGTTAATGGGACTTAAAAGCTCACTTACATGCATGCTACCGGTGCATGCTTGCATGCAGACATGTTGGTGTGATTTAAAACCCACTCACATGCATGTGCCACAGTATTTCTGCATGCTTGCATGTGGCTTAGAGAGGAGCCTCTCAACGTCTAGATCAGACGGCTATTATGGACTGATTTACTTCATCTAACGGCTACATCAAATTTGATGATGTGGCTCAAGGAGAGGATAGAGAATTCCTAGTAGTGGGGGCTAGCTATTACTAGTAGATAAGTCTTTGTAGAGAGTCAACTAGGTGAACTACATACGGAACAAAATGAATGAATCTACACTTAAAATGCATCTATATACATCCACATGTGGTTCATGGTGAAATCTCTACAAAGACTTATATTTAGGAACGGAGGAAGTACTAGTAATTTATCAGCGAGATAAATTTGTACAATGCTATGAAGCTTCCAGCTTCTGTTACATGTATCTTGCGTCCAAGGTTGCCCGTTGCAACATTTCATCAAATACAAAGGAGACTAACATGCATGCTATTGCATCTCAATGATTGACAAATCGTAGAAAATATGTACTCCCTCCGTTCCAAAATAAGTGTCTCAACTTTGTGCAAACTTTAGTACAAAGTTGTACTACTACTAAAGTTGACACTTATTTTGGAACAGAGGCAGCTAAAGAAAAAAACGATCCATGCAGTCCCGAGCCCTTGAACCGTGAACCCTGACCAGGCTTCAATTTGCTGGCAATGTTCGAGCTTCCTAATAAATGAAGTTTGCAACCTTTTGACCATCAGATCATTTTGTGCAGTTTCACCAAAATCGAGATGAGCATCCCTGTGGCAAATAAATTGAAGAAGCGTGATTAGAATAAGATTACTGGGACTAGTTGATGAGACATAAACTCATCACAAATACAGTACGTAGAAGCCAGTAGAGGTATCAGGTATGTGCGGGGCAAAGAAGTAGAGAAATATCCACAGGGAGTGATGTGGGCAGCTGGAGCAGTGGTGCAAGCCGGCTGTAAAGGGAGTTATATCTGAGGGACGTAGCTCAACCTTGAGGAGGGCGGCGGGAGGCGGCAACTTCCCACGTCGCGGCAGTGAGCAAGGGACGAAGGCAACCTCACCGGCTTTGTGAGAGAGAACGGCGGGGAACCCCGATCGGGACGTGCCGACAATGGGTTTTCGCCGTCGGCGACGGCCAACGCATCAACACTAAGCATCCACCCCTTCCCCAAGCGGACGTGATCCGTCGTGATGTTAGAGATGTGGCCACAGTCGTTTCGTGCGAGAGAGTGTGAAGGAGAGCAACCCCAGCAAGCAACCGTGTAGGCTGGCCCGTCCTGACTATGTATATAGTGGAGCGGTTTCCTTTTCTCTCCATATGAACCTATCATATTGTGTACGTGTCACTGAAGAAAAAAAAACTTTATTTATAAATGACGCGGCACCTACTACTCGTTCTCCTATAACCTTGCGCTTGGCATCTCCAAAATATTAACCTTGCGATTGGCTCTTCGCCTCTTCGGGAAGTCGAGCAATAATGGTAGTGCAGTATATATCATTCTGGCTATATGAGACCGAATGAATTGTTGCACGTCCACCACGTGGGCGGGGGTCGAGGGGCGAGGGAGAGTGCTACATACAGAGCAAAATGAGTGAATCTACACTCTAAAATACGTCTATATACATCAGTGTTTGGAGTATGTACTAGTAGTTCATATTGAAATCTACTAAAGGACATATATATTCCAAACAATATGATATAATCTCTATAACCAAGGTAGTAGGGACGAGGAGTAAACGGAGGGAGTAGTAAATTTTTCTCCTCGTCCCGCGAGCCACCGCGCGCATGGGCGAGGGAGCGCGCATAAGGCGGAGCAAGCTTCACCTCATCCTGCGAGCCACCGCGCCCGTGGGCGGGGGAGAGGGCGTACTAAGCAAGCTTCTCCTCGTTCTGCGAGTTGACGGGACACATCAAAAGTACTCCAGTGTATAGAACCTTGCCTCTAAGGTAGGCCCCACATGGTTTGCCTCTTTTTTTAATTTAACATAACGCGTCAAGTCACAATTTGTTTGTTCACTCGTGGTAGACGATCCTCCCTCCACCAAGTGGACAACCAGTACACGTCCCAAATTACCACGTGGGCTGCCTTTTTCGTACAGAAATGAGCTCCACTATGTACCCGCGCGAGTGTGGTTGGGAAAGAGACTGGAGTACATGCACCGTGCATGCACCTCTTCTCTTCGTGCACGTCCCCCACCTACGTGTGTGTGTGAGAGAGATACAAACCGCATTCGTGAGTGTTTTTTGTTTTGGGGTGGGGGGTTGATTTCGTGAATTATTTGTGGGAATATGTGTCGATGACATCTCAAACAAAATTTTGCATGCAATGTGTGTGAAATGGAGGCCTATCCATATCATACATAGAGGGTCGGGCAATCCACGAGAAGAGAGGGAGGGGTCATAGCTATCGATAGAGTCGAAGAGAGGGTCAAGTGGGTGGGTGCGAGATTGATGAAGAGAGCCATCAAAATTGTGTGTGTGTGCAAGTCAAAGATATAGGGCGACTGGCCTACCGAAACGTTAGAGGGCACATGTCAAGTTTGTGTGTGGTAGGGAGACATGACTAGAGCGCTCGATGTATC
>NC_041387.1:435012811-435024624 GCF_002162155.2 Triticum dicoccoides
TGTGTGGGGGGAGGGGGGTGGGGGGAGGGGTAGGCAGAGGCCTAACTATAGAGGTAGAATGACTCGTATATGTGTTGAGAAGGAGAGACCCAACTATGTCTTGAGGGAGATCGGTCGACATCCATACATAACTGAAGGAGGGAAAATATGATGGGACAGAGAGAGAGAGGGAGGGAGAGGGAGGGAGAGGGGTAGAGTGCTGGATGGGTGATGGACTTGCTTCTCGGAGATGTTGGGAGAGGCCTACTAGACAAACTGAGGGTGGAACTGCAATGTTATCAATAAGAGTGGGGATGTGTTTCTGTGTGTGCCTGTGTGTGATAGATCTGTCGGGACGCATCCATGGATGATGAAGGGGAACCATGTGTTTGGTAAGCAAACCTAACTAGATCGGTAGATCAATTGTTGTTTGTCGGAGGAAGGGAGAGACACAACTAATGAGGTAGATCGATCGACGTGTGGGTAAAAACGAGTTATAAGGACCTAGCTAGCTATATGTATAGCGAGAGATCGGTCGGTGTATGTCCATTTGTTAGAGGCAAATAAGGCCCAGCGAGACGGATAGACAGAGAGAATGGAGCTAGGAGGTGGTGCGAGAGGCCCAACTACTAGCTAGATAGGGGGGAGTGTGGGGTTGTGAGATCGATGAAAAGAGGGGCGAGAGTTTACACGTGTGTCTGACCATATGAGAGACACGAGGCAAGGACACATAAAGGAGGAGATTGAAGGTGTGTGTGTATGTTGTAGGCAGGCATCGCTGGAGAGGTTTATCGATCGGTGTCGGTGTCAAAACCGGCGGATCTCGGGTAGGGGGTCCCGAACTGTGCGTCTAGGCGGATGGTAACAAGAGACAAGGGACACGATGTTTTTACCCAGGTTCAGGCCCTCTCGATGGAGGTAAAACCCTACTCCTGCTTGATTAATATTGATGATATGGGTAGTACAAGAGTTGATCTACCACGAGATCAGAGAGGCTAAACCCTAGAAGCTAGCCTATGGTATGATTGTTGTTCGTCCTACGGACTAAAACCCTCTGGTTTATATAGACACCGGAGAGGGTTAGGGTTATACAGAGTCAGTTACAATGGTAGGAGATCTACATATCCGTATCGCCAAGCTAGCCTTCCACGCCAAGGAAAGTCCCATCCAGACATGGGATGAAGTCTTCAATCTTGTATCTTCATAGTCCAGGAGTCCGGCTAACGGTGATAGTTCGGCTATCCGGACACCCCCTAATCCAGGACTCCCTCAGTAGCCCCCGAACCAGGCTTCAATGACGACGGGTCCGGCGCGTAGATTGTCTTCGGCATTGCGAGGCGGGTTCTTCTCCAAATTCCATATACTTGTTGAATAGTGTCCGGCTTTTGATAAATGTTGCGCTCCTTGGCTTCCACGCCCAATAATGTCCATCTCCCACGTGTCCAACAAATGCGAAAAGCCAGGGTATTTTTACACTTTCCCCCCTAGCTGTGCAAATGAGCTGCCTATAAAAAGAGACGAGGATCTAGATCCGAATCACATCATCCCCCCTTCGCAAGCTTTCATCGGAGCGCCTCTTGACAAAACATCCATTCTATCATGGACAGTCGACGCGGTTCCTCCTCTCGCGCTCCCAGCCCCCAACCTGGGGATTGGGAGAGATGCTCAGTCTCGCATAGCAAGCCAGCGACGCTCCAACCCAGGGGATTTCTTCCCCCAGCCTTCATGGTTCTGGTTCGAGCCAGACTTGCCACCTATAAGGGCGGAAAACAAGCGGAGAGCGTCCCCGATCCTTCTAAAGGAGAGCGGGTATGCTTTGTCTCCTATCTGATAAGAGGACTCGGATTTCCAATACATCCGTTTCTCCGGGGGCTCCTGGAGTTCTATGGCCACCAGCTGCACCACCTTACGCCTGCCTCCTTTATGCACATCGCGGGCTTCGTGGCCCTTTGCAAACTGTTTTTGGGCGTCGAGGCTCATTTTGCGCTATGGAAGAGATTATTCTGCCTGGTACCCCGTTCTCATGGGGGGTCAATATATCAAGTGGGCGGAGCCGAGCTATGGCGCATCACCGTGACCGGATATCTATCCGGAACCCCGAAGAAGGCGTCCGAAGACTGACCTTCGGAATGGTTTTATATAGAAGACGTCCCGCTACCAGATCCCGTTCGGACCGGCCTCCCGGAGTTTAGTAATGCTCCCTTGAAGAAACGCCTAAGTTGGCGTCCACGGAGCCCCAGAGGGACAGCGACAGGGACATCCTTTACCTGATGAGCCGAATAAGGTTGCTAGCTCATTCCGAACTGACCATGATCGGTGTCATGGCCACATGCATCATGCGGGGGGTGCAGCCGCTCCAGTATAGGGGCCACCCCATGTGGGATTTCAACGTGGAGGACGATGCCACCCGTCACGGCCGTAAGGGGCCGGGATCGGTCGCCGATCTGGTGAAGATCTTTTCCGCGCTGTACAAGGGGGAAGACGAGGATTTTCTCTGCGTCAGTCCATTGAACGGATTTTCTATGAACAATCCTCGAAGCTGGGTAAGCGAACATCTCCTTTTTTGCACATCCGATCCATACTCCCATGGCTATATATCTCACGTTGTGAGTTCGACGCAGGAACTGCGTCGGGCCGTAAAAGATATAAACAGCCCACCTCTGCAACTCGAGGATCCGGAACAGTCCCTCGATCCGGCTTCCCAAGAGGATCCCGACATATTGGTGGAGCTGATTGATGGGGTATTTCACCAACTAAGCATCGATAATGCATTGGTCGCCATTACGGCTGATTACCCTGGAATACATCCAGCCTCACAGGTAACTGAGACCGAGGCCCCAGTACTTTGATAATGACCCATCCATGCTTATTTTTTATCATCGTATATCAATGGTGTTTCACAGGGGGTGCCTTCGAGGCGGGAGGCCGAGCCCGCGGTGGCTAGCCAACAAGGGGCAGTACGGCCACGCAGGCTAAAAAGAAGTGTTGTCCGGATTGAAATGCAGCCGCAACGGTAAGGTGTGTCACCATATTCCCGGGATTGATTGTGGGAAGGCATATTAACGCTGGTGCTCCTTTCAGGAAAAAGAGCGCTTGCTGGACTGTGTCCGGAGAGATGGCCAATCGAGCCTCCGCCAGCCAGGCTCCAACGCCGGGTCCGATAGCGGGGGTGAACACGAGGCATGCGTCGGATGCTCCTCCGACAGAGGATGCCGACAGATTGTCCGCCACCAACTCCAAGGTGGAGAGTGCCATGAATCACAGGCGCCGCCGGACAGTTCTTCGTGACGCATGTTTCTCCCAAGAGGCATTGAACGCCTTCAATTAGGGAGACGCGCACCTCTGTGCCGCTCAAGATGGTCTAGCCAGAGCCACGGAGCAGTATGTAAAGGACATACGGGTGAGGAGATTTGACAGTTATATATGCCAGTAGCCCCCGAGACTTAAAATAGTTAGGAGAACTGATTTAAGGATCATTTGTTATGCAGGATCTTACGGAAAAGAATACCCGACTGTCTCAGGAGCTTGAAGAGTGCAAGGCCCAGCTTGAGGCCGCACTAACCGCCACAGGGGGAGCCACAGAGACCCCCTCCGGTAATATATACTTTGAAAGATAAGTAATTTGTGAAGTGCGGCGTGTGTATAAGTCTGACAATAATATTGCAGATGGCGCCGGACTAGATCCGAACAAGCAACATCTCCTGCGCCGGTTAAAGGCTGGCGAGAATGTGCTTACAAGGGTGAGGCAAGAGAAAAATAATCTCCAAGATGCCAACACCCAACTGGGTGAGGAACTAAAGGATGTTCGAGCCCAGCTGTCTGACTCCGTTAAGGAGAATCGGCGGCTTCGTGGCGGCATTTATAGTAAGTGCTTGAGCGAGCTTTTTGAGAAGAAGAGTTCGGTGAGGAAGTCGACTAACAGAAATATGTCTGTAGGTATGCTCATAGGTCGTCCTGCAGGGGAAATGCCCGATTCAACGGTGACCTACTTCCCGAGCTGCTGCAACTGCACGAACGAGTTCGGCGGGTGATGAGAGGCGTCACCCTGGCCTTGTGGCCATCCATCTCCCTACCCGAAGGCGTTGGAGAGATTGCAGAGAGGCTTCAGGGAGCACGGCGGCGCTTCTGACTATGGAAGATATCGGCGTGTCGTCAAGGCGCCAGGGAGGCCTGGGCCATGGTGAAGACGCGGCACACGAAGGCTGACCCAAACCACATGGCCGAGGTCGGACCAGTGGGGCCCGATGGGAAGGAGATCCCTGTGAGCTTAGTGTACGGCCAAGTAGAGTTGGCCGCAAAGTATTCCTAGCGGGACTGTAAACTAGACAGCCTATTAGATGGTATTGAAGAGGAATACAATCAGTCAATTTGACTATGTAATTGAAAATGACATGTAAAATGCCTTCTAGCCAGATTGTAGATCGTTTGTCATTGCAGACCTTTTCGCTTCAACCTCTGGACCCGATAGTCCGGAGTGTGTCCGAATACCCTCTCCGGTTATGTAAGAACCGGGGCATGCATGGAGACCAGGCGTAGGGGTCATAAGTGCTTTAGCAGACAAGTGCCCAACTAGTTATGTTATATTACATGGTTAGTAAGAAACATCTTCCAGGGAGAATAGTTCCGTTAGGGGTTCCTTTCCCTGGGAGGCATGCCCTAAAGTGCATCTCCGGACTGCGTAGAAAAGCAGAAAAGCATCTGGGGGCAGATAAATAAACAAGTGAAAAGTCATGTTTTAGTTCACCGACCGAATATTCCCTTAAGAACGCTAGCTTTCGGCTTCACCCAGTCTGAGGTACACATCCAGCTGACCCGGCAGTAACAATCGCAGAGGTGCTCCCTTTACCACCTAGCCGAACAAACGGGAACGTAGGGGTAAGCACAGGAGCCAGGCAACCCAGCTTGGCCAAAACTTAAGTCATATCGATGCATATGATGGTGCATAAAAGGTTCATGCGGAAGTGTCACACATGTTTTGGGCATGAAGCCCGTGTATATAAGCTTCTGATAAAGAAGCCCCCAGGTATAATGAGCGCGGGTGGCGCGTCAATTATGTGTGAACAATCGCGCAAGCAAGCCCCTAAAGGCTTGGGAGAAAGAAGGGAGGAAGGAGGAGAAAAATACCAGGCAGCTAAATTTAAAAAAACGAAGGTGACAGAGGAAGGAGACGAACACAGAGTCCAGCGCTAGGCGTAGAATCTTCGTAGGCGTGCTGCGTTCCATGGGTTCGGCTCGAGTCGGTTGTCCGATGCATTTCGCAGACGGTACGCTCCACCAGTCAGGACTTGGTCGATTATGGAGGGACCCTCCCATTTGGGCTTGAGTTTGTCCTTTTTCTTGTCCGGCAGGCTTAGAACTAGTTCGCCAACATGGTAAGTTTTGGCCCGTACTTCTCTGCTTTGATATCTTCGAGCCTGTTGTTGATAGAATGCGGAACGAGCCTTTGCCACGTCGCGCTCCTCTTCCAATGCGTCCAAGATGTCCTGCCGATCGAGCTCGGCTTCTCTTTCTTCGTACATGCGCACGCGAGGTGAGTCATGAATTATGTCGCAGGGCAGGACTGCCTCTGCGCCGTATACCATAAAAATGGTGTGAATCCGGTAGTGCGATTCAGCGTGGTCCGCAGCCCCTAGAGTACTGAGTCAAGCTCCTCTACCCAGTGCATGTTAGATTCCTTGAGGGATCACACTAATCTGGGTTTGGTGCCACTCATGATTAGACCGTTGGCTCGCTCGACTTGACCGTTAGTTTGTGGGTGATAGACTGAAGTGTAGTCGAGCTTAATGCCCATGTTTTTGCACCAGAGCTTAACTTCATCGGCCGTAAAGTTTGTGCCGTTGTCAGTCCAGCCCCCAGACCCACCAGCATTTTGGAGCCGTCAAAGTGCATGGTCTAGTTGGAATATGTGCCGTACTCTTTAGGGAGTTCAGCTTCAGTCCATTCAGCGACAAAGTCGGCCAAGGCTTGCGACTTGATGGCTCGCCGTGGCTTATATGTTATGTCGAACGGGAGGAGCTCAATGGCCCATTTGGCAATCCGGCCTGTTGCATCGCGGTTGTTTATGATATCATTAATAGGTACTTCGGAGGCTACTGTTATCGAACACTCTTGAAAGTAGTGTCGTAGCTTCCCGGATGCCATGAACACTGCGTATGCTATTTTTTGGTAATGCGGGTACAGGGACTTACATGGAGTGAGGACAGTGGACACGTAGTACACTGGTTTCTGGACAGGGAATTTGTGTCCATCCGTTTCTCGTTCGACGACGAGGACTGCGCTTACAACTTGGTGAGTTGCCGCGATGTATAACAACATTGGTTCGCCGATGTTCGGCGCGGCCAGGACAGGGTTTGTTGCCAGTATGGCTTTTATTTCTTCGAGTCCGGCCGTGGCAGCATCCGTCCACTCGAAGTGTTCGGTGCGCCGGAGGAGGCGGTAAAGGGGTAATGCCTTTTCCCCCAAGCGGGAGATGAAGCGGCTTAGAGTCGCCATGCATCCAGTCAATTTTTGTATTTTCTTGAGATCTTTTGGAATATCCAATTGTGACAGAGCTCGGATCTTGGTTGGGTTTGCTTCAATTCCTCTACCGGATACAATGAAGCCAAAGAGCTTTTCGGCTGGTACGCCGAAAACGCATTTTTCCGGGTTAAGCCTAATGTCATATGTTCGGAGGTTATCGAACGTGAGCCTCAAGTCGTCTATTAGAGTTTCAACGTGTTTGGTTTTGACGACCACGTCATCCATGTATGCTTCAACCGTTTTGCCGATCTGGTTGGCCAGACATGTCTGCATCATGCGCTGATATGTTGCGCCGGCGTTTTTGAGCCCAAAGGGCATTGTGTTGAAGCAGAATGGGCCGTATGGGGTGATGAATGCCGTTGCGGCTTGGTCTGACTCTGCCATCTTGATTTGGTGGTAGCCAGAGTATGCATCGAGGAAACATAGTGAATCATGTCCTACAGTGGCGTCGATGATTTGATCAATGCGGGGGAGGGGGAAGGGATCCTTTGGGCAGGCCTTATTTAGGTCTTTGAAATCGACGCATAGGCGCCAGGATTTGTCCTTCTTTGGCACCATCACCAGGTTTGCTAGCCAGTCCGGATGTTTTGTATCTCTGATGAATCCGGCTTCCAGTAGTTTGGCTAGCTCCTCTCCCATGGCTGGTCTCTTAGGTTCGGAGAAATCCGATGAGTCTGCTTAACGGGCTTGAATCCTTTTAGGATGTTCAGGCTGTGCTCGGCCAGCCTGTGTGGGATTCCTGGCATGTCTGAAGGGTGCCAGGCAAAAATGTCCCAATTTTCTCGTAGGAATTCTCTGAGTGCAGCGTCTACATCAGGGCTTAGTTGTGCCCCGATGGAGGCCGTTTTTGTAGTGTCCGTTGGATGGACTTGGAACTTGACTATTTCGTCTGCCGGCTTGAAGGAGGTGGACTTGGATCTTTTGTCGAGTATCACATCATCCCTATCCACCGTGGAGCGCAACACAGTTAGTTCCTCGGCCGCTAGGGCTTCGGATAATGCCTCGAGGGCCAGTGCGGCTGTCTTGTTTTCGGCGCGGAGCGCTGCGTCCGGATCACTAGCAAGAGTGATGATTCCGTTGGGTCCGGACATTTTGAGCTTCATGTACCCGTAATGGGGTATAGCTTGAAAAATTGTCAATGCTTCTCGCCCTAACAGAGCGTGGTATCCGCTGCTGAACGGGACCACTTGAAATGTGACCTCCTCGGATCTATAATTATCCGGCGTGCCGAACACCACATCCAGTGTGATTTTCCCTGAACAGCACGCTTCTCGGCTGGGTATTATTCCTCTAAAGGTTGTGTTGCTTCGCTCAATGCGGCTCTAGTCTATTTCCATTTTTCGCAGGGTTTCCTCATAGATGAGGTTCAATCTTCTGCCACCGTCCATGATTACCTTTGTAAGCCGGAAGCCGTCCACTATCGACTGAGGACCAGTGCGGCTGGTGCTCGGGCTGTCCGGAATTTAGGTTCGTCACTGGCATTAAAGGTAATAGCCGTGTCACTCCATGGGTTTATTGTCACTACTTGGTAGACTTTGGTAAGGCTGCGGAGCGTTCGTTTCCTTGCATTGTTTGATGCAAAAGTCTCGAAGAATGTTGACACTGTACTAGCGTTTCTGGGTGGTGCTCTGCGAATTCTGGAGTTAGAAGCTCCTCGTCACTTCTGGCCACCTGCCGGAGTATCCAACATGCTCTAAGGCTATGAGTTGGTGTGACTTCCTCTGTACTATGAATTTTACAGGGTCCATTGAGCCATCCCTCCAGTACGGTTCCATACCCTATAGAGGGTTTTTGTTTTTTGCTGTTTGGCCCAGGTGCCTGGCGATAATGCGCCCTTTTGTTTCGGACTAGGATTGTATTCAGGGTCGGATTGTCCCAGAATTTTGTTTCGGTTTTTGAACGCTTTCTGTCGCATAGTACTTTCGTACTATGGATGTCAAGTCGGCGAAGCGTATAATATCTTGGTGACTTATGGCGTTGAGGATTCCGATGTCCGTGCAGTTGTTACAGAAGAATGAAATTGCATCCCTCTCGTGGCAGTCCTTTATCCTGTTCCTAACCAGGAGGAATCTGGCCCAGTAATGGTGTACTGTTTCCCCGGGCTCTTGCCAAATTTGGGATAGATCCCTTATATTTGGGTGGGCGGGTGGTTTTAAATTCGGAACCTCACCCGATCTAAGACTCAGGGGCCAAGAAATTTCCGAACTCGGAAGCTTGTTTTCTTGGACGTTATTCAATGAATCAGGCCTGCTGCCTGACTTTAGGTTCAGGGCTTGGGCGACGTCCTCCCCTCCGCGGATGTCCGGCTTGGAGGGATCAGGAATCCGGACACATCTGGTCCTTAGGATGGGCGAAGATTCGCCGCATTGTTCCTCCACCACTTCAACGTGGTGGGTGACCTGGGGAGAGTCAATCTCTCTCTGATCGGGTTTAAGCCCAATCTGGCCGTAATCTGTAGCGACTCCCAGGGCGGCGATGCGATCCAAGAGCTCATTTAGGGAAGATAGCTCCATCGGATCTAACTGCTCGGCAAGTTCCGAGCTGATGTGGAGATTGCTTTCGATGACCCGAGAGGTCATCGTCGGCGCGACGGCCAAACAGGCGGTCATCAAAAAACTGCCTAGCCGGAGAGTTTGGCTGACAGCCAAAGCTCCTTTAGCAACAGCGCCATCTTTAAAGACGGGGTGCGGCATCCTTCCTGATGGTGACGACACAGACGAACTCTCAATGAAAGCACCAATGTCGGTGTCAAAACCGGCGGATCTCGGGTAGGGGGTCCCGAACTGTGCGTCTAGGCGGATGGTAACAGGAGACAAGGGACACGATGTTTTTACCCAGGTTCGGGCCCTCTTGATGGAGGTAAAACCCTACTCCTGCTTGATTAATATTGATGATATGGGTAGTACAAGAGTTGATCTACCACGAGATCAGAGAGGCTAAACCCTAGAAGCTAGCCTATGGTATGATTGTTGTTCGTCCTACGGACTAAAACCCTCTGGTTTATATAGACACCAGAGAGGGTTAGGGTTATATAGAGTCGGTTACAATGGTAGGAGATCTACATATCCGTATTACCAAGCTAGCCTTCCACGCCAAGGAAAGTCCCATCCGGACACGGGACGAAGTCTTCAATCTTGTATCTTCATAGTCCAGGAGTCCGGCGAACGGTGATAGTTCGGCTATCCCGACACCCCCTAATCCAGGACTCCCTCAATCGGTGTGTGTGGAAAGGAGTTTTGGAGACTCTGGGAGAACGACCTAAAGAAAAAAATGAATGTGCCCGATGGATAGAAATGTTGAGGGAGGGGGAGGGCAAGGAGGGCGTGTGCATGCACGAGAGAAAGTTAGTGGTAGCTACAAAGGTTAGAGGATTGTGTGCGTGTAAGAGACTAACAAAGATCATAATTTGATATGAAAGCGGATTCGTATATTTGAATAGGAGATCATAGCGTTTTAAACATTGCATGCATGAATATAGCGGTGATACACGTTCTGTGCACATGTTATACCATAATGTGCATGGCGTTTGCAACTCACAGCTAAATGCCGAACAATCTAAACCATACTATACATCAAACAATCTCACATTTTATTTGAATTTGTGATAATGTGTGGCGTTTGCAGCTTACAACTAAATATCGAGCAATCTAAACAATACTATATATCGAGCATTCTCACATTTTATTTGAATTTGTGGTAATGTGTGGTGTTTGCAACTCACATCTAAATACTTGTAGGCGTAGGGGGCGGGGCACCATACATAATGTGATAAACACATTATACATAAGAGACATGGGTTAGATTATGAAGATCTAGCTAGAGCTAGAAATGTAATGTGATTTGAAATCAAAATAAAGTGGATTCAAAAAATCTAGTTCAAGTTCATATAGTACACATAGTTCATATGTAACTCGAGACTAATCATGTGGTGTGCTGTGAAGATAATACACAAACAATGGTTTAACTTGACAATAATGATGATTGTAGATCTTATTATAACAGAGAAACGAATTCAAATGCTTTGACTTCACAACAATCATTACTGTAGATCTTATTCAAATAGAGAAACGAATTCAAATTTAGTTCATATTGAAGCGGTAGTATATACGTTTGGAATGCACTAAAACGTTCATTTGAGTAGTAGGTTGCATGCATTATACAAGTAGCGAAATATTTTAATTGAACATAACATGAATTCAAAGTTTTGAATGACATTTGTAGTGCACATTGATTTGGTACAGTACACGTTAGGCTTGTCCGGAAATTTCAACCCGCGCCTTGTTAGCCCGAAATATTTAAGATATATCTTTGTCTCGTCGTGCTCCGACAACTCCCTCCATCCCAACCCGCGCCTTGCTATTCCAAAATTACAACGCGCGCGAAAACTCCCACCTCCTGTGAAATCCCGACACGTGAAATGCCTGTGGTACCCCTGAACCGAAAGAACCGCTTAAAATCGGTGGGGGGGGGGTACTTTCGTAACTTACCCCACATTTCGGACAAGCACGTCTCTAAGCCATGGTTCCCCACTGCTATCCCATCCGCCCACCCATTCGTACACCGAGGCCGCGAAAACCCGCGATGAAACCCCACACCCTGCTCCGTCCGCCACCCAGTCAGAGCCTCTTCCTCGACGACGTCGTCCACAGCAACACCTCGACGTCCCTCATCCACCGTACCGGATGAGGATCCGTCGTCGACCTCATCGTCTCACCGGTTCAGCCACCCCGTCCTCCACCTACAAGGAGCTGCCCCGATGTTCCCCTCGTCTTTCATGCCACCTGCATTCCCACACCGCCGTCTTCACCTGCACCACCGGAAGAGCATCATCATCACCATTTCCTCGGATGAAGATGTGGCCTAATCGGCGCCACCAAAGAGGTTGTACACTAATCGCCGCATTTTCTTCTTGATTCGATCTCATGGTGCTACCGGCGCTCGGTCCCGAGCCGACACGGCGCGGCTCCATCCACGGCGGCGTCATCGGCCACTTCCTCCATGGCGCCGCTCCCTCGGCGGTGACGTCCAAATCAGTAGGAGCTGCTGCTACTTTAGCTCTTGCTCGCGCTGCTGCTCTGCTCTTACTCTCGGTCCCCTGCCTGGTCTGCTCTTGCTATTGCTCTTGCTCACGCTGCTGCTCTCACTCTTGCTCTTGCTTGCGATGCTGCTCCAATTTAGCTACACTTCAGTCGACTGAATCGACTTTTGGGTCAGTCGATTTTCAGGGGGGGGGGTCGCCGGGGTGAAGGAAGACCAGCCGCAACGGGGACAGGGGCTCACCGGAGAGGTACCCCACTATTTATCTTAGGGTTCAA
>NC_041387.1:435024901-435063659 GCF_002162155.2 Triticum dicoccoides
CCGGCGGTGGGGAGTGTTTTCGGGGCGGGCGGGCGGCACACCGCCGGCCGCGGGCGGCCGGGGGCTGCTGTTTGGCCGGTGGTGGCTGTCGGCTCAGGGGGGTGGAGGTTGAAGATGAACCGCATGCCCTTGATGTCGTATCCAACGGCTGCAAAATCGACTGACCAGAGATGAAAAAGTCAGTCGACCGATGTGTAGCCTCACCTTGCTAGTGCGTTCAGTTTCAACAGCAAAATTCAGTTTCGACAGTTAAGTTAAGTTTCGACAGTTAAGTTCAGTTTCGATAGTTAAGTTCGGAGATGAGCGGCTGATGTATTTTACATCTAGCACTTTGTGGTTATGTATTTTACGTCATGTATTGGAGATGCTATTATAATTCCACTCAGGTTAACGTTGTTCGTTGTCTCTCTTGTCCTGCTTCAGCCTCGGTGTCGTACAACTCAGCGGAGCTGCTCCAACGACGAAACCCTCCATCACAGCGAAGCAGTACCTCGGGCTCCATCTCCAGACGCCTAAGATCTTCTTCCCCTCCTCCGACAGCAAAGTCAGCCGGAGCATCCTCACCGGCAAACCCAACCACGCTGAGATCGACATGGCTTCGCCAAAGAGGTTGTACACTTCTTGCATCTCTTTTTTACTCTACATGTTATATATATTGTCCACTGAGCACACGGATTTGTTCCTTTAGTGTCTCCTTGAAAGAAAAAACGTAGGAATTTTAATTTTCACTTGTCCTCCTTTTCAAATTCCTATTCGTGAAGCAAGAAGAAGAGATAGTAGCATAATAGCATTATAACCGTACATTTTCTTGTGGTTTGACTTAATCTCACCATGCTTCTTTGCATCATGTGATCTTCCAATTGTTGTGAATCAAACACCCAGATTGGCAGAAATCATGTGTTTTTAAATTCTCTATTTTGCACGTGCATTCCTATCCTATTCCTGTCTATTTCCTATCCCTGCATTGTTGGAATCCTCCAATTCAAACGAGCCCTTACAGAATTACTTCTCTTACAGATAGTTGTCAAAGAAAACCTTGCGTGGTTTGTCCGGCTCCTGTTGTGTTGTCGTCCACCCCAGCTCAGCTGCTCCAACGACAGAAGGGTCCAGCACAGAAGGGATCCGGCCTCCAGACTATCTTTCACCGCCTCAGATCTTCTTCCCCACCGCTGGCAGCCATGAAAACTGCATTACCACCATCAACCGAGTAGATGACCTCGAGGACTACACGGGTCCGCAAGAGAGGTCACACTCTTTCGTGTCTGGTTACGTTATGCATCGCTTAATATTAGATGCTACTTTATCGTCCTGTTCACCGATTAGCCTCTGAGACAGCTCCAAACTAACGGTCAAACTTGAGTTTTTAAATGGTTGTGGGGTACATATCGGGGCCGCTATCAATACTATCTATCTACTATCTGGTTAATCTCCGGTGTCTACTATGAGTTTCATGTTGGGTGGGAAACAAACAGTAAACAAGCCATTATCTGTATTTTTAACTGAAGCCATTATCTACCTGCTATTATTGGTTTTGGGTCTATCCACAGGTTGCTACCATCACTCTAGATTTCTGCATGCACTCCTTACATAATCTCACTATGTTTTATTCCTATGCATAACAGTTATTGTAAACAATGGAACTGAACATGTAGAGCAAAAAAGACGAGCCTTGCATGGCAATAAAATTTCATGCAGACATTACTCCATGGTAGGCGCAAAGGCAGCCCCCCTCCACGCATTTAGGATTGTAATAGAGAGGAAGATATCTGTTCTGAGGGGGATTCAGAAGGAGAAGACAACTCCTATTTACCCCCTGAGATCTTCGCTCTAACTTGGCATGCTGATGTTGGTTATATCATGCATATGGTGTCTTGCATTGCTTACTTTATACATCAAATATGTCATCTGCTTAGTTTAGACATCCTTTATGCGAATGCCATCTGTTTAGTTTATTCATCGTTTATTTGAATTATGCAACGCCATCTTGTTTAGCCAGGCATCATATATGTGAATTTTGCAATGCCATCCTGCTTAGCCAGTCATCTTATATGTAAATTATATCAGGCCATCCTTTTTTCTGTTACATATTACATTTGTTAACAATGTTAGTACATTCAACTGCTCTTCGTGTGCATCAGCCATTTGACACGGCGATGGCAAATTCTGGAGTGAAAACAAGGTCTTCAGAGCAGACTATGCTATCTGACGAAGCGCATATCTCGCTGGTTACGGATAGCTCCTCAGAGGAGGATTCAGAGACAGATGACCAGTCCTATCCCCCCCCCCAAGGTGTATGCTCTAACTTGGCAGGGTTATGTTGCTCATATCGTGCGTATGGTGTCTCGCATTGCTATGTCATTTGGCTAGTTTAGATATGCTTTGTGTGAATGCCACATGTTCAGTGTCTAATTACCATATATGTGAATTATGCATTGCCATCATGTTGCAAGACATTATATATGTGAATTATACAATGCTATCTTTTTGCAAAGGCATTATTTATGTGAATTATGCAATGCCATGTTGTTTGGCCAATCATCATGTATGTGAATTATATCATGCTATCGTTTTTTTGTATTACGTGTTCCATTTGTCGACAATGTTTGTATATTCAACTACTCTTCCTGTGCATTAGCCATTTGAAGCGGTGATGGAAGTATCTGGAGTGAAAACAAGGTATTCAGAGCAGACAATGCTACCTGCTGAAGAAGACATATTGCTGGTTACAGAGAGCTCCTCAGAGGAGGATTCAGAGACTGATGACCAGTCCTATTTCCCCCTTGAGGTCTATGCTCAAACTTGGCAGGGTTATATTACCCATGTCATGCATGTTGTCTTGCATTGCTTAGTTTTTACATCATATATGGATTGACATCTGCTTACTTGCTTACTATATAAATCATATATTTGAATTATATCATGCCATCATGTTTACATAGTACATACACATCATCTATCTGAATTATGGCATGGCAACCCATTTAATAAAGACATCATATAGTTATATCATCTCATCCTGTTTAGTGTTTATAGTCATCATATTTTGAATTATGGCATTCTATCCGTGAATGTATGTGAATTATGGCATGCCAACCTATTTAATAAACACATTATATAGTTATGTCATGTCATCCTGTTTACATAGTCTCATATTTTGAACTATGTCTTTCCATCTTTTTTAGTTAGCCATCATAATGTGAAATTGTGTCATGCTATCCTGTTTAGTTAGCCATCATATATGTGAAATTGTGTCATGCTATCCTGTTTGGTTAGACAACATAAATATGAATTATTTCATGCCCTCTTTTATTCCCCACTATCCATTGCACCTGTCTATCATACAATGTCTATACTTTCAATTACTTTTCTTGTTTATCAGCCATTTGAATTGGAGAGCGTGATGGCAGTATCTAAGGGAGTAACAACACGGTCTTCGGAAAAGATAGTGCTACCAGTTGATGCAGATAGAACCACGGTTGTACTTGCCCAAGGACCAGATCCACCACACATAACCTGGACTCTCGCAGATTGTACCTCTACCCAGTTGGACAGAGAACCAGCTACACCCCTTCTAACCCCAACCCCGGCAGATAGTAACCCAGTTCCAGTTGACACAGCACCGTCTCCACCACAGAGCACCCAAACACGAGCAGTTAGTAAGGGAATTGCAGTGCCCAAAGCACGAGGACCACCACTCCAAATCCCAACTCAACGCTTAAAGGAGAAGAAGATTTGTTCTCAGGTCAGGTTCTGTAGCTATGGTTCATACTCCTTTGCTCTTGCATTCTGTATTTACTCATACCAACTATTTTCAAATTTGAAGGATGGAATTGAAACTCCAATGGCGCAACAGGTATGTTTTAAACCCGTTTCTTTAACTGGTTTGCTGTTGTAACCTGCTCTATGTTGATTTCAGTTTCAATTAAATAAATAGTTATGTTCTCATGTCATGCACATTACAAGTGTTGTTATTGCTCTATAGTTACCCACACTTATATTCTGTCTATTCTGCTTTGTCTTGAACAAATATTATTTGAACTGTGTCTCTATCTTGATTTGGCAAAAAAACTAGAATGATATAGACCATAAAGTGACCATGGTACATAGATATATGTTTGTTTCATGCTATTATCATATCCACTTTACTGCTGAACTCATTTACAAAAATGAGTATCATATACAACATGGTAAACATGTGATGTGTCTGCTTGTTTCTCTTTTAGAATGCAGACAAAATATTGGAGAATAGTACCGCGTTATCCAATGGTAAAGGAAGTAATGCAGATAAGGTTCAAGATAGTGAGACATCCTTGTTGGGCTCCAAGAAAGCTGATAAAAACTATCTTAACGACAGTGAGGGAACCCAAAAGTCTTGTGTTGATGTAGTGTTCGGGTTACTGACCACTACTGCTGGCACAAGCTCTTTGAACTCGCTGCCTGAATCAGTTCGTCTTCTTGAGTCTCAACTTCAAGTTGAAAGACATCGATCAGATGTGCTGCGACAGGAAGCTGAAGGACTAAGGAAGTCCCTGTAGAATTCAGATGCATATTTTCTGGTGCAACAGCAAGTGTTGGAGGATTTAAGCGCCAAACAAGAGAAAGTTAATAAGCTTGCTAAGCATCTTGCCAGCATTATGGGTACCCAAGATATTGTTTCTTGAGATCTTCTGAAGTGGATTCAGTTCTGGATTTGTTTTGCTGCGGCGCTTATTTGCGATGGTCGCCAACTTTGACAACCAATGTATATGATATGCTGCTTTTTCCCTATATTTGCACTGGTGGTGAACTTTGATGCCCAGTGGATGTAATATGTGTAATAGCTGTGATAGCCTAGCGTTAGTTGCTTGCTTATTTATTTCCTTGTTGTCTTGTTTATTTGTTTGCTTGTAGTCATTGCAGTTCTTTTTCTGCGGTTTGCTAATGGCTGCAATAACCTATTTTTTAAAACTAGGGCACAATAACCATGGGCTAATATTTACTGTAGTGACACTGGGCCTCCTACTGGCCGTACAAACAGTGGGCCTTCTATGGGCCATAGAAACGATGGGACTCCTACGGGCCGTAGAAACAATGGGCCTTCTGCGGGCCGTATCATCAATGGGCCTTATATGGACCGTATGATCGATTGGCCAAACATGGGCCAAACAGACCGCATTATGGCCGTAAACGGGCTAGAGTTGGAATCATACGTTCATGGTCCCACCATAACGGGCCATCATTAATAGGCCGTATTTGATCACGCTATGAAAACGGCCCAACGTATTAACGGACCACAAACGGGCCGACTGTAACCACGGGCTAAATTTGGCCCACAAGCAGAAAATGACAGTAACGGGCCATAAGTAAACGAATACTGGAAATGAGCCCAAGAGTAAATGGGCTCTGAGAAGGCCGAAAGATAACATGGGCTGGAAACGGCCCAACGGAATAACGGCCGTTAATGGGTATAAAGTGACACACTGTTCATTATGGGCCAGTTTCTACACGGGCCGTTAATAGGCCAAGAGTTACATAGGGCCTCATATGGGCCGAAAGACGTCATGGGCCATACATGCGCCAGAAGTGAAAATGGGCTGGAATCATATTGGATGGCCCAAAATACGCTACTGGGCCTAATTCGGATAGGGCGTAACGGGCCTTGGGTTAGTGGGCTGTAAATGGGCTATATGCGAATAGGCCGTTAACAGGCTTTCCATGGGCCAGCCCGCCACCTTTTGACCAAGTCAAATGGGCCGACCTTTTCACAGGAATGGGCCTCTGTTGGGCCGTGCCACGTGTCGACGTATCATAGGTGCCTTCCATCCAATGAGTGGATGACATCTGTCCCAATGATGAGCCGACACGTGTTTCCTCCAGCCAATGATGATTTTACACGTGGAAAATCCCCATTGGTCGGGGCAGTTAACGGGTTATCGGATCCAAAACCCGACCCAATAGCTTAACGGCATTCCGTTACGGTGGATGCCATGTGTCGGTCACCCTTGACGAAAGCACTTCTATGACGCGCGATTTATCGTCATGGAAGTGGACACTTCCATGATGATAATTTTAGTAATGTCATGGAACACTTCTACGATAGCACAGGTATGACTATCTTGATTCTGTCATAAAATCGTCATGGATGTACATGCGTGACAAAAAATGCGACCTACTGTGACAAACACGTATCATCACGGAAGTGTATTTTTTTGTAGTGACATGACCTGCGGCGCGACTTGGAAAACAGAACAGGTCAGAGAAGATCAATATATGGATCACGGGGGCGTGCCCCGATGCGCAATGATGGCCATCCGGTCGAACGTGACAAACATAACCACGTCTGGGCCAAAAACCGCAGACGAACTCCATCCGAGCTACACCACGACTTATCCCGATATAGAGGCACTGCACCCCCCCCCTCTGCTTCACTGACGAAGTAATGGGACACGATTTCCCAGAAGGGTTTAAACACATCAACATCGAATCATATAATGGCACAACAGACCCCGCGGTATGGATTGAGGACTTTCTTCTCCACATTCATATGGCCGGTTGTGACGATCTTCAGGCCATCAAATACCTCCTGCTCAAACTCAAGGGACCAACTAGATACTGGTTGAACAGTCTACCCGAAAACTCCATTGGCAGCTAGGAGGAATTGGAGGACGCCTTCCTCGACAACTTCCAAGGCACATATGTCCGACCTCCGGATGCCGATGACCTAATTCACATAATCCAACAGCCTGGAGAGTCAGCCAGGAAATTCTGGACTCGTTCCTAACTAAAAAGAACCAGATCATCGACTGTCCGGACGCCGAAGCCCTAGCGGCCTTTAAGCACAGCATCCGTGACGAATGGTTGGCTAGACACCTCGGCCAGGAAAAACCGAAGTCCATGTCAGCCCTTACGGCACTCATGACCTGCTTCTGTGCGGGCGAAGATAGCTGTCTATCCCATAGCAATAACAATACAAGAAAACCTGGCACTTCTGAAGCCAAAAATAGCAACAACAAGCCCCGACGCAATAGACATAAGCGTCGAGACCGGTGACAACACCGAAGACACGGCGGTCAATGCCGGATTCAGTGGCTCTTAAGTCTGGTCAGCGGAAGAAGCCATTTAAGATAAATAATCCAGGCTCGTCCAGTTTGGACCGCATACTCGATCGTCCATGTCAAATCCATGGCACTCCTGATAAACCAGCCAATCATACCAACAGAGAGTATTGGGTCTTCAAACAGGTCGGCAAGTTAAATGCCGAGAGCAAGGAAAAGGAGTCGCAAAGCGATAACGATGATGAGGAGTCCCGGCCACCGAACACAGGGGGACAGAAGAAGTTCCCCCCCCAAGTTAAAACAGTGAATATGATATACACCACCCATATCCCTGAGAGGGAACGCAAGCATGCACTCAGGGACGTCTATGCGATGGAGCTAGTCGCCCCAAAGTTCAACCCATGGTCGTCCTATCCAATCACCTTCGATCGCAGGGACCATCCGACCAGTATCTGTCATGGCAGTTCAGCCGCACTAGTACTTGACCCAATTATTGATGGATTCCACCTTACGCGAGTCCTCATGGATGGTGGCGGCAGCCTGAACCTACTCTATCAGGATACAATTGGCAAAATGGGTATCGATCCCACAAGGATCAAGCCAAGAAAAACCACCTTTAAAGGTGTCATACCAAGCATAGAGGCCTGCTATACGGGCTCAATCACACTGGAAGTGGTCTTCGGATCCTCGGATAATTTCCGAAGCTAAGAGTTGATCTTTGATATCGTCCCCGTCTGCAGTGGCTATCATGCACTGCTCGAACAAACCGCATTTGCTCGATTCAATGCGGTGCCGCACTATGCTACCTCAAGCTCAAGATGCCTGGACCACGCGGTGTCATAACGGCCAATGGAAATACCAAACGCTCCCTCCATACTAAGGAGCACACCGCGGCCTTGCAGCAGAAGTACAAAGCAGCCTTTTTAGGCAGAACTTCAATTCGGCAGTAAAACTCCCGGACACCTTCAAGCGAGTCCGAACTACTGTGCAGCAGGATAGTCCAGCTCGTCCAGAGCTTGACTAGCAATTCAGCCTCCGACCCAGTCCCAATCAAGCAGTGACATTTGAGCCACGCGTACATAACTACGCACTTAAAATACCGTGGGCATGGACGGAGGCACAGCTAGACAGTGGTCCATAATGCGGCTCAACCGCCCTGGATCCGCATACCTTCACTCTTTCTTTTTCTTTCAGGTTTTTCTCTCTCGAGGCTTTTCTGATAACCTGATCATCAGACCCATCACGGGACGGGCACACCAAGAAGGCAAAGAGCTTTGACGTACAAGGGAATCCCCAGGTGGTCTCTGCTAATGATCGTTATACCTGTTTTAAATACCCGCACGCAGCTCACCCTTGGTCATGGCATGTCAAAATAGCCTTTTTTGCTTATCACATTACTTGTACAAGTACGCCTTGACGTATTAATCAAATTACAATGGAAAATAATTTGCGGCTCAATATTTGCAGTGTCAGCTTATTACTTGATTTTTCCTTTATCTATTGCACCCGTACACTCTGGTACACCTTAATTCGCCACGGGCTTCATCATACCCCATAACACGACAATAAAGTCTGAACACTTTTATAGTATAGTTCAGTACCCCCGAACTTGTAGCATTATATGCATCGGCTCCGAGTCATGTCTTTGGTTAATAGTTGGGTTGCCCGGCTCCTGTGCTTACTAGCTTATGTTCCACTATATCGGCTAGGGTAGTAAAGGGAGAACTACTCCGATTGTGTCCCGGTTCTTTCAGACGAACAACTCAATAGAGAAAGCCGAAAACTGACTTTCATGATGCGGCGAGGGCTGGTCAGCTGTTCGAGAGGTTTCAAATCCTTAGAGATTTTTCCCACATTACGCGATGAGTCGGCTTTTATCCGATTAGGCATGTATACCCGCCCCAAGTTCGGACTTCTGAACACCAGGGGCTGCGCCAAAGTTTTTATTGTCAAACTCCTATGGCTAAGTGAGGGTGATAAAGCCGAATAGTCCGATTGCCTTGTTCGTTGCACTAAACACCTCCTTTAAAAACCAAAATTTGGAGTAAAGAGTGTTTAGACTTATCCTGAACACCCCCATACTATCTACGTGGGGGCAGAAGCCGACGACTGGCGCAACTCTCAGATTTCATAAACGGCCACACAGGAGGTAATTTTTTTAAAATAAACAAGCAATATATTACATAACGATCTTGTTTCATATTAGGACAGGATAACATGAATGTACTCATGGGAATATGATATCTTTGGCACATTGCTCCGCCACAAGGCGGGATCCCTCCAGGACACTGTCAAAGTACAGTTCGGGTAGGCGGTGCTCCTTGCCCTCAGGCGGCCCCTTGGTCATCAGCTTCGTGGCGTCCATCTTCGCCCAATGCATAGCGCGGGCAAAGGCCATCCGCTCACCTTCAATACAGACCGACCGTTTGATGGCTTCAAGCCAAGGGCATGCATTGACAAGCCGCTTCACGAGTCCGAAGTAGTTGCTAGGCATGGCTTGGGCAGGCCATAGCCGGATTATCAAATCCTTCATGCCAGTTCGGCCGCCTTATGCAGCTCGACCAGCTGTTTCAGCTAATCGCTAAAGGGCACTAGATGTTCTGGTCCAAGGTATTGCGACCAGAACAACTTCTCCGTTGAGCTCCCTTCTTCGGCTCGATTGAATTTCGCAGCGTCTGACACGCTGCGCGGCAAATCCGCAAATACCCCTGGAGAACTCCAAATTCGGGTCAGTAAAAGGAATCTTTCCTTCACATGTCTGCTCTGCATAATGAAAGCCTTACCCGCCGCGCTCTTCTTGGCTGCCTGGATTTCCTGGAGGGCGCCCTGGGCTTCGTCTCGGGCATCATTTGTGCTCTGGCGGGCCTTGGCAAGTTCAGACTCTTGATTCTTAAAGTCGCACTCCAAGGACTCGTACTTCTGGACGGCGTCCTGGAGCTCTTGCTGGACTTCATTGACCCGGGCCTCATGCTTTTCGCGTGCGGCCCACTCCTTGGCCACCTTGTCCTCGGCCTCGGCCAAGGCCTTCTTGAGGGCCGCTACTTCGGTCGTGGCCCCTAATAAAGTTCATGACACTTTAGTCAGCGTGAATTATTCATCCTTCCTAAATATATACACAGGTTACTGCATACCTTTACTGTCCTCCAGCTGCTTCTTCACGAGGCCGAGCTCTTCCTCGGCCCGCTCTAGATTCTGCTTCAGTCCAGAGACTTCCGCAGTATGAGCAGATGCAGCTAGGAGCAATGCCTGCTTGTTCACATAGACATTTTAAATTAGACTCCTGCGAAAATTATTTGATCCTCTGTCCGGTTTTTCTTTCCGAACACCAGACAGAGTATCAGGGGCTACTATCTATACTGTGACATTATTTTTATAATTGCGTTGCTTACCTCAAAGCCTATTAGAAGGCTCGTGCATGCTTCAGTCAGTCCGCTTTCCGCAGGCTGGATCTTCTCAATCACCGTACCCATAAGGGTACGGTGTTCTTCAATAATGGAAGCGCCTTGTAGCGCTTCCAGCAATCTATCTGGTGCCTCTGGATGGACAGAGGTCATCGGTGGAATAGGCGCACCGCCTCCTTTTGAAAGGAGCGGCCGGCCTGGTTCTGGAGCCGCATGTGTCTCCGAAAATATATTCGGTTGAGGGCCAATTTGGATATGGCCCCCACCGCCAGTGTCCATGGAGGCTGGCTCCCCCATGTGTCCGGCCGCCGAGGCTTCACCCTCCGGCGCCCCCTTGACGGTCTCCTGATTCTCTCCCGGGCCGGGGATCCTTCGGGACGACGCCTCGGCGCCATCCAGGTTCCGGGGAGAAGTGGCCGATGGAAGGGTCCCGATGTCCATTGCACCCGGATCCAACGAATCCTCTAAGGATAAGGACCGCTCGAGATTGGACCGAGCCGGACTGCAAATGCATAAATTAGCACATTAAAACAATAAAATAAAGAGGCCGGATACATGAACGTGTCTGAATACTTATGATTCGGCCAGGGGCTTCTCCCTGGGTTTCCACTCCCAACTGCTGTCGGTGGCCGCTACGGAGCTGTTTGGAAGGGAAGCCTTCCCCTTCTTGGACGCCTCGGCCTCCAGGTACGTGGAGGTTGTCCTCTTCTCCCCCCCCCCTGCAGGGGGGGATGGACTTCTTCCTCCTCCTCCTCCTCGTCGTCTTCGGTGACGGAGGAGTGAGCCTCGGCGTCTTCGGACGTTGTGTCCGAAGTACCTTTGGGACGGAGACCACCTCTGGTCCCCTTGGCCTTCTTCTTGGCCTTCTTCTCCGGCACCTCATAAGGCGCCGGAAAGAACATCTTCACCAGGAGTGGGGTTTCTGGGTCTTCGGGCAGCGGAGCCAGACAGTTAATCCGCTCCGCTATCTCTGTCCAATCCTGAAATGATTGATAGGGAGACTTAGATGCCTTCCTCGAATATGCAAGTAAATGCTACACCTTGAAAACATGAAAGAACTTACCAGATTTGCAGGGTGAGTTAGGTCGTGCCCACGATCCTCGTCCGTGGCCGGCGGCACCTCGCTGGCCTTGAAGAGCACCTTCCAGATATCTTCGTGCGTCGTGTCAAAGATCTCCAGTTGGGTTTGCTGCTTGGCCGGATCAAACTCCCACAGATAGCAAGTCTAGCGTTGGCACGGAAGAACCCCGCAAACGAGAATAACCTAGATCACATTGACGAGCTTGACTTTCTTGTTTATCATACTCTGGACGCGTGTCTGGAGCGTTGTCAGCTTGTCTGGAGAGCCCCAGGACAGGACCTTCTCTTGTTAGGAGGTGAGCTGCATCAAGACTCCGGATCGGAATGCGGGGGTCGCCGCCCAATTGGTGCCGCGTGGCTCGGTGATGTAGAACCACCCCGACTACCACCCTTTTACAGTCTCCACAAAGGAGCCTTCAGGCCAGGTGACATTGGGCATCTTGCCCACCATGGCGCCTCTGCACTCTGCTTGTTGGCCGCTCATCACCTTCGGCTTCACATTGAAGGTCTTCAGCCATAGGACAAAGTGAGGTGGGATGTGAAGGAAGGCCTCGCACATGACAATAAATCCCGAGATGTTGACGATAGAGTTGGGGGCCAAATCATGGAAGTCCAGCCCGTAGTAGTACATCAGTCCGCGGACGAACGGGTGGAGGGGGAATCCCAGCCCGCGGACAAAGTGTGTGAGGAACACCACCCTCTCTTGGGGCTCCGGGGTGGGGACGATTTGTCCCTTGGTCGGAAGTCGGTGAGAGATTTCCTTGGCTAGGTATCCGGCCTCCCGGAGCTTCTTGATGTCCTTCTTCTCGACGGAGGAGTCCATCCACTTGCCTCCTGCTCTGGATCCAGACATGATTGGAGTGCTTTTTTGGGCGAAGAAGGCGAGAGCTTGAGTGCTGGAGCTCGAGGATGGATGGGCAGAGAAAGGAGAAGGCATGGGTGAAAGGGGATGAATCCTTATCCCTTTATAAAGGCAGTAAAGGTCATGTGCCTCCCCACTCGCCTTAAAATTTGCCTATTTCCCAAGTGTCGTGTAGATGACACGGTTGGGTTACCATTCCTGTATTGATGAGAATCCCGTGATAGGGGACACGATCTCTGCTTTGACAATACATGCCAATTAAACTGCACCTCAAAATACAGAGCGGTAGGCTAAAAACGGTTTGAATAATGACCGGGCAGTGGCGTGATGTCACGCTACAAAAAGTTATCAGCGGATTGGACTTGTGAATATTATACTCTCTATGGTTGTGTGTGGTACTTGTTTTGCAGAGCCCGACACATTTTCTATGTTCGGAAGGCTATGTTGGAGTATTTGGAGAAGGAACCCGCCTTGCAATGCCAAAGACAATCTGCGCGCCGGACTCATCATCATTGAAGCTTGGAGCTATGTGGCCGCCGGTAAAGGCACCGAGGGATTCCTGGATTAAGGGGTCCTCGGACTGCCGGACTATATACTTTGACCGGACTCTTGGGCTATGAAGATACAAGATAGAAGACTTCATCCCGCGTCCGGATGGGACTCTCCTTGGCGTGGAAGGCAAGCTTGGCAATTCGGATATGTAGATTCATTTCTCTGAAACCGACTTTGTACAACCCTAGCCCCCCCCCCCCGTGTCTATATAAACTGGAGGGTTTAGACTTCTAGGGTTTAGTCACAAAAATCATAACCTCATAGGCTAGACTTCTAGGGTTTAGCCATTACGATCTTGTGGTAGATCAACTCTTGTAATACTCATATTCATCAAGATCAATCAAGCAGGAAGTAGGGTATTACCTCCATAGAGAGGGCCCAAACCTGGGTAAACATTGTGTCCCCCGCCTCCTGTTACGATTAGCCTTAGACGCACAGTTCGGGACCCCCTACCCGAGATCCGCCAGTTTTGACAACGACAGGCACCAACAAACTCATGGCATAGATCCGACCAAGAAGAGATGGAATCTATCGGCAAGTGCATCAACCATGACCTGACGTTGGGCTTGAGCACCAACGGGAAATAGTCGGCGAGCAGCTTGTCATATCATGCTCCGGCAGCTTGCATCGCAATAGTGTAGACGCTCAGGAATTTAGACGGGTGAGTATTGCCGTCGTACTTCTTCGGGACCTCCAATTTGAATGTGCGGGTGGTGGGCCATTGGAACTGCAGAGCTCACGGGTGAAGGTTGGACAAGTTATCGCAAAGGGCAAGTCGGCAGCGTCCCCCGGCGCAGGCCTATATGTCGTAGGCCCAACACGCCTATCAAATTGATGACATGCCTCCAGTCGCCGCTTGATAGTGGTATGTGCGTCTTCCTTGAGCCGCTCCCGAAGCACTTGATGTTGGCCGCAACGCGCTCATGGGTCAGACGACGCCGTGGACACGTTATCACGGGCGTCGAGCTGATGGGCCAGCCGTGGTGGAGGAGAGTGCACCGTGGTTGCGGCGCCTCCAATCCTTCCACTGTCAAAACACCCGGATCGGTGGTTCGGTGCTGCAGGGACTTGATTCCAGGTGGCCATCCCTGTTGGCATGGCCAATAAGTCTTTGGATGGCAGCCCTCCACTCTTCTTGCTTCTCCAAAGCAGGAGGAAAGCGGAGGAGTATCTGCGCTCACGCCAATGCTTCTGCTCGTGTGGGTGGCAGCGACATGCGCGAGGAATGGGAGGAACTCGGACTTCTAACTATGTTAGAAGGAGTTCCATCACGATTCCGCGGTCGCACGCCTTTTTCACCAGCATCTGGCATGCATGCCGGCCCTGCGCGTCTTGAGAGTGATGATGAGGGTCTTCCACATCACGGTGTTGTTCGTCGTGCACAAGCTGAGAGGACCGCGGCACGTGCGCTGGCGGGGTTGTCCTTCTGCCCTTGAAGGTCCCCGCACCGCCCGTAGGTAGTGAAGCTCCGTCATTGGGCGCAGAGCGTGCAGACCATCGTCACCGCGGCGGACACCGCCGCTCACCTGGCTTCTTGTATTAGGGTGGCGCGGACGATCTTGATCTCCTCCGCCATAGGCATCTGCCACATCGCCCGTCCGTGCTGGCACGGGCGGAGCGGCTCCGGATGAGCCGACCGCTGTCATCGTCTTCTTCTTCGGGGCCATGGCAATGAAGAAATTGCTACACTAGCGGCTAGACTGGATTCTCACAACTAACTCCCCCCTACCTGGCGCACCAATGATGTCGGGAAAACGAAAACCTATGGGATTAGGGGCGATCCCTTCTACGTTTGGCAGGGAGAGGAGTTGCACGAAGAGCGGGTCTAGCAGTTAGCACAAGGGGATTTTTACCCAGGTTTGGGCCGCAAAGATGCGTAATACCCTAGTTCTACTTGTGTTTATATTAGTGTTCTTGAGCTCTTGAACTAGCTGCGGTGCATGCCCAGTTCAAAAAGTCTGAATCCTCTCTCTGTACGCCTCGGGCCTCCTTTTATATGTAAAAGGGGTTGCCACAGTGGCACACAAGAGGTGGAAAGCAAGCTACAGTGTATGAGCTTATCGCTCGGCACCGTAGGACAAACACATTTAATGCGCTACCTACGTGCCCTCTTACTTTATCTGGGATGGCAATAGAAGCCATCCCATCCGTCGCCACCCCTCCTCGCCTTGACACGCGTCCAGGCTGATGAGGCATGCAGTGCCACGCTGGCTAGTTGGTTGCTATGTTGGCACGGTGGTAGAGCCTCTAGAAGATTTGCATGCCGCCACGCAGGCGCCTGCTTAGTTGGCACACTAGTCGTCACACTGGAGTGGTGTTGAGGTGGTAAATCCTTGCCGAGCGCGGGCCTAGCCACGACCTAGCAATCGTCCCCGGCAAGGCTTGCCAGGGGCCTCGGAGTCGTCCCCGACAAGGGTCTTGCCGGGAGTCTTCGTCTTCTAGTCCCACGTGGACCTGTAGGCCATCAATCTTCATGAAGATCTGCATGCGAGCATGCATGTGTTCCCAAATCTTGGCCTTAATGTTGTCTATGGTGTCAGAACTCTCAGCCTCAAGGGTGATGGCCTTGCTGGTGATGTGTAGGTTGCCCCGGCAAGGAGCTTGTCGGGGCTACGCAAGCCGCCCCGGCAAGGATGTTGCCAGGGGAGGTCCAACTTGTCTTTTGCTCCTTGCTCTCTGTATTAAGCGCTGTCTTGGCAGTCTTGTGTTCTGTCTTTTGCTGTCCTGTCGGGCCCGGCCACAGGCGTGGCTACGAGTGCCCGTGCATAAGTAAGGGGTACAGAAAGAACCCATACTTTTGTACACCGATAGACTTACTTCCCTTAACACTATTATTAATACTCAACTTTAATTCTTTTACTAGCATGCCCCCATATTACCACCTCAATATCGCAAAACTATTGCAAGGGATCAAACATATCATACTCAGTGATCTACAGGTTTTATGTAGGATTTTATGACTAACCATGTGAATGAGTAATTCCTGTTAACTCTCTAAATAGATATAAGTGAAGCATGATAGTTTAATTCTTTCTAAAAAATACTTTCCCAAGCTCTAACAAATATAAGTGAAGCGAAAGAGCATTCTACAAATAACGGGTTTTCTATATAGAGAAACATGCATCCAAACTTCAAATGATATAAGTGAAGCACATGAAGCATTCTATAAAGCCATACTCAAAAGATATAAGTGAAGTGCAACGAGCATTCTATAAATCAACCAAGGACTATCTCATACCAGCATGGTGCATAAAATAAAAGGAAAAAATAAACACAAAAGACGCTCCAAGAATTTAGGCATATCATGTGAACAAAACAAAAACCAAAACATGCCGATAATTGTTGAATAAAGATGGGATGTCTTCCGGGGCATCCCCAAGCTTAGACGCTTGAGTCTCCTTGAATAGTTACTTGGGGTGCCTTGGGCATCCCCAAGCTCTGGCTCTTGCCTCTCCTTATTCTTCTCATATCGGCACCTCCTTGATCTTCGAACACTTCATCCACACAAAACTTAACAAAACCATCGTGAGATCGGTTAGTATAATAAAGCAAACCATCACTTTATGTACTATTGCAAACCCATTTATATTTTATTTTTGCATTATACCTACTGTATTCTAACTTCACGGTGGCTTATACCTACGATACGATCCATAGATTCATCAAAATAAGCAAACAACACATCAAAAACAGAATCTGTCAAAAACAGAATAGTCTATAATAATATGAACATTGACCATACTTCTGTAACTCCAAAAAATCTAAAAAAATAGGAAAAATAAAAAATGCATAGAAGTACTATGTAAAAAATTCAGAAACTTTTGTCATACCAGTAAAAAATTAAAATTGACGCACTACAGCAAAAGTTTTTGTTTTTGCACCGCACATACCAAACAAGCAATGTAATCATCCTAAAGGCAAGTCTTGTCACATTTTTTTATAATACAATGGATTTGTACACGGAGATAATTATTTTTATTGTGTTGGAAACATAGAGAGGTGGAGATGTGGTTCCTCTCTCATATTAATTGCAAGTAGGAGCAGCAAGCACATGCATATTATATTCATCAAAATCATCATGTGTAGTGGCAAAATGCAACCCTTCAATATAATCCATAATAAGCGCAAACTTTTCTGATATGGTGTAGTTGGGAGAATTCAAAAAGATAATAGGACTATCATGTGTGGGTGCAATAGCAACAATTTCATTCTTAACATAAGGAACTATAACAAGTTCATCCCCATAAGCATCATTCATATTGGCATCATGGCCACAAGCATAGCAAGCATCAATTTCATCAAAAAGGGATATTTCAAACGAATCCAAGGGATCATAGCAATTATCAAAGAACTCATCCTTCGGTAAGCACGAAGGGAAATTAAACAATGTATGGGATAAAGAGTTACTCTCATTAGAAGGTGGGCACGATGATCAATTCGCTCTTCCTGCTTTTGTTCTTCGCTCTCCTCCTCATTTATTTCATCCAATGAGCTCACAGTGTCATCAATTTCTTCTTCCATTGATTCCTGCAAAATATTAGTCTTGTCTTGGACATCGGAGACTTTCACAACAAAATTATCAATATCGGCATTATATTTGAAATTCTCATAGCAATATTTAACTATAGCAAAAAAATTAGGTCTATAAATAGCATCATCATAATGTTCACACTTTTCAAACGAAGATACAATTTGACAAGCACAAAGCAACAAATTCTTCTATTCATTCCACATCATAGTAATCATATATAACATTAGCATAAGAAGCCAAGATTTCAATATCATTAAATTCACATGAAAAGGGAAGGTGTGGAGCCTTAATCCTAGAGCAGCAAGTATAATCATATCTCAAGCATAAATTCCAAGCATACCATTGCAACATTTCAATTTGATCTCATAAGAGTTTCCCTTTTTGAGTCAAGCGATAATCCCTAAAGTATTCATGTTGATCCAATGTGTCTCCCATTATCAAGTTGAACGGGGTTTTCTCAGGATTATCAAAGTAGTGTTTAATATTTTCACATAATGAGCATCTAGGAGGTTCCCCATCTCCATGAGTAGCAAGTACACCTAATTTTTTTGGTATTTTGTGTTCCATATCCATAACTAAAGATAGAGAACAACTTAGAACAGAAAAAAAAATCTACTTAGTGATAAAGCAAACAAGCACACACGAGATATTCACCCCACACTATTTCTCCCCGACAACGGTGCCAGAAAAAGGTCTTGACGAACAAAGAAACTTTCAAAAAGTGGACCCAACAAGCAAAGCAACGGATTGGGCTGCACTGCCTTTCGAGGAAGAGTCAGGAGTTTGGCTGCGCCAAAGCAGAGGAACGGAGGGAAGCAGCCGCCGCTGCACGGGCCAGGCTTAGAGCGCGTGAAACTCATCACTACCTCGTAAGGGCATTGAGACCATAGCATGTTACACAAAAGCGCAAATAAAGTAGAGGGCCCGCCCGTGTCACCACCAGTCCACCGAACCAGCTGTAGATCGCTAACTCTCTTGTCGACGCCCGGAACTTATGTACGAGTTAAGAATGAATTGTTCCTGCTTCTCGGTCTCCCCAACTAGGGGAAACCTCAAAGCAAACAACAGAGCAACACCTATCTTTTTTCTTTAAGCTACAGGTTTTAGCCCTCCATTTGCTGGTCGCCAAAGACGTGCAACTGCCCATACTTTCCCACTTGTATAGCCACCACTTAATTAATGCATGACTAATCTGATCCAGAAAAAACGAACATTCTACCACGTGCTTTGGGCCTTGCAATAGCAGTTTAGTCAAGTAGGCGAAGGCATTTCCATCGCGAAGGATTCAATCCAGCCACAGGTTCCCCTACGGCTACCTTGTTACGACTTCATCCCAGTCGAAGACCCCACTGTGGTATGCGCCAATAACCCACAAGTATAGGGGATCAATTGTTGCCTTTCTCGATAAGTAAGAGTGTCGAACCCAACGAGGAGCTAAAGGTAGAACAAATATTCCCTCAAGTTCTATCGACCACTGATGCAACTCTATGCATGCTTTATGTTTGCTTTATCTAGAACAAGTATGAAACTAGAAGTACTTTGTAGGTGTAAAGGGATAGGTTTGCAAGATAATAATGAAGACGTAAATAAAAGATAGGGGCTGTTTAGATAAAGTAACAATTAAGTTAGTTTTAGTAGAGAGCTTTTTGTCACAAGAAAGTTATTTGTCCCTAGGCAATCGATAACTAGACCGGTAATCATTATTGCAATTTTATATGAGGGAGAGGCATAAGCTAACATACTTTCTCTACTTGGATCATATGCACTTATGATTAGAACTCTAGCAACCATCCGCAACTACTAAATATCATTAAGGTAAAAACCCAACCATAGCATTATAAGGTATCAAGTCCTCTTTACTCCCATACGCAACAACCCCCTTACTCGGGTTTAAGCTTCTGTCACTCTAGCAACCGACCATAAGCGAATCATGAACATATTGCAACACCCTACGGTGGGGATCCCTCACGCTTGCATGACACGGAGAGCACCATAGATAGCACCAATAATAAAACATACAACTCAAACCAATCACGATCATCAATCAACCCATAGGACAAAACAGATCTACTCAAACATGATAGGACAACCATACATTATAATAATATATAGCATTGAGCACCATTTTAAGTAGATATTACAGCGGGGAGAACCGGTGTTACACTACTGCATAGAGGGGAAGAGAGTTGGTGATGACGGTGGCAAAGTTGTTGGTGTTGATCGTCGTCACGATGATGGCCCCGGCGGCGTTCCGGTGCCCCCGGGAGAGAGGGGGAGAGAGGCCCCCTCCTTCTTATTCCTTGACCTCCCCCTAGATGGGAGGAGGGTTTCCCCTCTGGTCCATGGCCTCCATGGCGACAGAGGGGTGGGAGCCCCTCTGAGATTGGATCTCTCTCTCTCTCTTTCTCTCTCTCTCTCTCTTTCTTTCTCTCTCTCTCTCTCTCTCTATTTCTCTTATGTTTCGCGACCCTGTTTCTGGCCTTTCACCATTTCTTAAATACCCAAAGATCCATAACTCCGATTGGGCTGACATTTTAACAGGATTTTTATCCAGATATAAGTTTCCTTGCGGTCGAAGGACACCTCCAACCGACCTACAATGTGGCCACAAGCCTTCCAGTCGCTCCCTAGGTAGGGGCACGCCGTTAGGGCTTGTGGGCCCCTCAGACATCTTGTCAGGTTGATTCGGCTTCCCAAAAATCACATATATTCCAAAATAATTCTCTGTAAATTTTTATCGCGATTGGACTTTGTTTAGTATGGATATTATGTGAAACAGAAAACATGCAACAAAGAGGAACTGGCACTAGACACTGGATCAATATGTTAGCCCCAAAAAATGATATAAAATGTTGCCAAAAGTATATGAACGTTGTAGAATATTGGCATGAAACAATAAAAATTATAGATATGACGGAGATGTATCAGTTTGCTCATGAGGAAAAAAATTGCTTTACTATATTCTTAAGTTGTTTCCTTTCTCATTAAAGGGTGATGCAAAAATTGGTTTAATACTCTTGCTCCTGGTTGTGTGTGTAGTCCCTAGGATATGATTTACTACTTCTCTGAAAAATATTTTCCTACTCATATGAAACAAGCTGCCTTACATGAAATATATAACTTTGTGGAATTTGCACTACTGTAGGATGCTGCTAACGTGGCACTACAATTGGATACCCTTCGTCGAAACTGTGTGCGGTGCATTAATCGCAAACGATGGTGTAAGAAAACCATCAAAAAAGATATAAAATATTTGTGATCGTGGAGACATGATACATCTCTGTCGTGTCTATAATTTTTTATTGTTTCATGCCAATATTATAGAACTTTCACATACTTTTGGCAACTTTTTATATGATTTATTTGGACTAACTTACTTATCCAGTGCCCAGTGCCAGTTCCTATTTGTTGCATGTTTTTATTTCGCAGAAAATCCATATCAAACGAAGTAAAAACATGATGAAACTCTATGGAGAATTATTTTGGAATATTTGTGAATTTTAGGAGGTGGAATCAACGTAAACGGAGGCCCGAGGCCACCACAACCCACTAGGGTGCGCCACTAGGCCTAGGCGCACCCTGGTGTATCATGCCCTCCTCGAACATTGGTTGGAGCTAAACTTCGGGCGCAAGGAAGCTTATATCCGGAAAAAAAATCGTGTAAAAAGATCAGCGCAATCAGAGTTACAGATATCCGAGAATTTAATAAACCGTGAAGGGCCAGATCTGGGGGGCGCGAAACAGACGAGAACAGAGAGGGAGATCCAATCTCGGAGAGGCTTCTGACCCTCCGCCTCCATGGATACCATGGACTAGAGGGGGAACCCTCCTCCCATCTAACGGGAGGCCAAGGAAGAAGAAGGAGGGGGGCTCTCTTCGCCTCTCTCTCAGTGGCACCGGAGTGCCACCAAGGCTAGGATCGTGACGGTGATCTACATCAACAATCTTGCTACCGTCAACACCAACTCTCTCCCCCCTATGCAATGGTGTAACATCCCTTCTCCTCGCAGTAATATCTACTTAAACATGGTGCTCAACTCCATATATCATTTCCCAATGATCTATGGTTATCCTATGATGTTTGAGTAGATCTGTTTTGTCCTATGGGTTAATCGTGATCTTGGTTGGTATGATTGTATATTTTATATATGGTGCCGTCCTATGGTGCCCTCCGTCTCGCGCAAACGTGAGGGGCCCCCACTGTAGGATGTTGCAATATGTTCATGGTTTTCTTATTGTCAGTGTTGCGGGGGTGCCAGTATCCTAAACACAGATAAGTGGGTTATGGCGTATGGGGTAAAGAGGACTTGATACTTAATGCTATGGTTGGGTTTCACGACCTTAATGATCTTTAGTAGTTGTGGATGCTTGCTAGGGGTCCAATCACAAGTGCATATGATCCAAGTAGAGAAAGTATGTTAGCTCATGCCTCTCCCTCGTATAAAATTGCAGGAATGATTACCGGTACTTGTTATCGATTGCCTAGGGACAAATGACTTTCTTGTTGACAAAAGCTTTCCACCCTTACTACCTAGAATTTTATTCATAGTTTTATTCTCGCAAAGTACTCATAGTTTTATCCTTGCAAAATAGTTCCACACTTGTTCTAGGTAAAGCAAACGTCAAGTGTGCGTAAAGTTGTATCGGTGGTCGATAGAACTTGAGGGAATATTTGTTCTGCCTTTAGCTCCTTATTGGGTTCGACGCTCTTATTTATGGAAGAAGGCTACAAATGATCCCCTATACTTGTGGGTTATCAAGACCTTTTTCTGGCATCGTTGTCGGGGAGCAATAGCGTGGGGTGAATATTCTCATGTGTGCTTGTTTGCTTTATCACTAAGTAGTTTTTATTTCCTGTTCTAAGTTGTTCTCTATCTTTAGTTATGGATATGGAACACAAAACACCAAAAAAATTAGTGGTACTTGCTATTCATGGAGATGGGAACATCCTAAAACCCTCGATGCTCGTTATGGGAAAAATGTTATGCACTACTTTGATAATCCTGAGAAAACCCCATTTAACTATATAATGGGAGTAATGTTGGATCAACGTGAATACTTTAGGGATTATCGCTTGACACAAAAAGGGAAACTTTTATGGGATCAAATTTATATGTTGCATT
The DNA here is from genome assembly GCF_002162155.2 of Triticum dicoccoides. NCBI lineage: Eukaryota > Viridiplantae > Streptophyta > Magnoliopsida > Poales > Poaceae > Triticum > Triticum dicoccoides. The sequence continues at coordinate 435,047,485 of NC_041387.1, forward strand.
GGTATGCTTGATATATGATTTTACTTATTGCTCTAGGATGAACACTACACATCTTCCCTTTTAATGCAAATTTAATGATAATGAAACCTTAGCTTCTTATGCTAATGGTAGATATGATTATTATGATGTGGAACAAATAGAATAATTTGTTCCTTTTAAGGGTGCTTATGAAATTGAATCTTTGTTTGAAAAGTATCAAGATTTTGATGATTCGGTTTATAGACCTGAAATTTTTTCCATCCCTAAATACTGCTATGATAATTACAAATACAATTCCGATATTGATGCATTTATTGAGAGAGTCTCTGCTATCCAAGAAGAGACTAATATTTTGCAGGAGTCTATGGAAGAAGGAAATGATGAAACTGTGAGCTCATTGGATGAAAAATATGATGAGGAGAGCGAAGAACAAAAGAAGGAACAGTGGATTAGCTACCTGTGCCCACCTTCTAATGAGAGTAACTCTCCAACTCATACATTGTTTAATGTCCCTTCGTTCTTACCGAAGGATGAATGCTATGATAATTTCTATGATCCCGTTGATTCGTTTGAAATATCCCTTTTTGATGATGCTTGCTATGCTTGTGGCAAAGATGCCAATATGAATTATGCTTATGGAGATGAACTTTCTATAGTTCCTTATGTTAAGAATGAAATTGTTGCTATTGCACCCACACATGATAGTCCTATTATCTTTTTGAATTCTCCAAACTACACTATATCGGAGAAGTTTGTTCTTATTAAGGATTATATTGATGGATTGCCTTTTACCATTGCACATGATGATTTTGATCAATATAATATGCATGTGCTTGCTGCTCCTACTTGCCATTATTATGAGAGAGGAACTACATCTCCGCCTCTCTATGTTTCCAACACGATAGAATTGCAAGAAACTACTTATGCTATGTATTGGCCTTTACTTGATGTGCATGAATTGTTCTTGTATGACATGATGATGCATACGAAGAGGGTTAGACTTCATCATTGCATGATATATGTTGCTTTGTGCTCACTACTAAATGTCAAATCATTGTTAATTAAAACTGGCTTCGATATACCTTGGGATCCGGATGGATCCATCACTTGAGCACTTTTTTGCCTAGCTTAATGGCTTTAAAGAAAGCGCTGCCAGGGAGACAACCCGGAAGTTTTAGAGAGTCATTTATTTCTGTTGAGTGCTTTCATAAAGTTTAAAACAGAAAAATTATAGAGGGGAACTTAAAACTTTTCACAAAAGAGAAGCGATTGAAAGGTGATGCATTGTGGAAGTGAGGGTCGACCTTGAACACTTGTGTTCATCCTCATGGAAACAATGTAGAATTTTTCATGAATATTATCACAAAAATAATTATCCCCTTGTACAATTCCATTGTAATACAAAAATAATGTGCCAAGATTTGCCTTTAGGATGAGTAGATTGCTTGTTGGTATGTGCAGTGCAAAAAACAGAAACTTTGGTTGTAGCGCGCGATTTTACATTCTTTACTGGAACGTCAAACATTTCTGAAACTTTTTGAAAAGTCTTGGTATACATATTTTTTATTTTTTCATAATTGTTTCAGAATTTTTGGAGTAACATAAGTATGGTAGATGTTCAGATTACTACAGACTGTCCTGTTTAAGACAGATTCTGTTTTTGATGCATTGTTTTGCTTGTTTTGATGAAACTATCGATTTTTATCGGTGGTATGAGCCATGGAAAAGTTATATTACAGTATCTACAATGCAAAACAAAATATGAATTGGTTTGTAACAGTACTTAGAGTAGTGATTTGCTTTATTATACTAACGGATCTTACCGAGCTTTCTGTTGAGTTTTGTGTGGATGAAGTGATCAAAGATTGAGGAGGTCTCGATATGAGGAGAAGGGGGAGAGGCAAGAGCTCAAGCTTGGGGATGCCCAAGGCACACCAAATAAATATTCAAGGAGACTCAAGCGTCTAAGCTTGGGGATGCCCCGGAAGGCATCCCATCTTTCTTCAACAAGTATCGGTATGTTTTCGTTTTCGTTTCGTTCATGTGATATGTGCAAATCTTGGAGTGTCTTTTGCATTTAGTTTTAATTTTTATTTTCTGCACCATGCTGGTATGAGACAGTCCATGGTTGATTTATAGAATACTCATTGCACTTCACTTATATCTTTTGAGTATGGCTTTATGGAATGCTTCATGTGCTTCACTAATATGATTTGAAGTTTGGATTGCCTGTTTCTCTTCACATAGAAAACCGATGTTCGTAGAATGCTCTTTTGCTTCACTTATATTTGTTAGAGCATGGTATTTTGTAGAAAGAATTAAACTCTCATTCTTCACTTATATCTATTTAGAGAGTCAACAGGAATTGGTCAATTGCATGGTTAGTCATAAAATCCTACATAAAACTTGTGGATCACTGAATATGATATGTTTGATTCCTTGCAATGGTTTTGCAATATAGATATGATAATATGTGGGAGTTACTAGAAAACGGTTGTGGTTAGTAGGAATATTGGTGTTAAGGTTTGTGATTCCCGAAGCATGCACGTATAGTCTCTCGTTATGCTATGAAAGTCGGAGCATGATTTATTATTGATTGTCTTCCTTATGAGTGGCAGTCGGGGACGAGCGATGGTATTTTCCTACCAATCTATCCCCATAGGGGCATGCGTAGTAGTACTTTGCTTTGAGGGATAATAAAATTTTGCAATAAGTATATGAGTTCTTTATGACTAATGTGAGTCCATGGATTATACGCGCTCTTACCTTTCCACAATTTGCTAGCCTCTACGGCACCGTGCATTGCCCTTTCTCACCTTGAGACGTGGTGCAAACTTCGCCGGTGCATCCAAACCCCGGGATATGATACGCTCTATCACACATAAGCCTTATTATATCTTCCTCAAAACAGCCACCATACCTACCTATTATGGCTTTTCCATGGCCATTCTGAGATATATTTCCATGCAACTTCCACCGCTTCCGTTTCGATGACTTGAGCATTCATTGCCATATTGCTTTGCATGATCATATGGCTGACATAGTAGTTGTGGCTTAGCCACCATGCATCATTTTTTATACATGTTACGCTAGATCATTGCACATCCTGGTACACTGACATAGGCATTCATATAGAGTCATATTTTGTTATAGGTACCGAGTTGTAGTTTTTGTTCCTTTTGAGTTATAAGTAAATAGAAGTGTGATGATCATCATTTTTAGAGCAGTGCCCTAGTGAGGAAAGGATGATGGAGACTATGATTCCCCAACAAGTCGGGATGAGACTCCGGACAATGAGAGAGAAAAAAAGAGAAAAAGAAAAAAAGAGAAAGAAAAAAGAAAAAAAAAGAAAAAGAAAAGAAAAAGAAAAAAATAAACAAAGAGAGAAGGGGCATTGTTAGTATCCTTTACCACACTTGTGCTTCAAAGTAGCACCGTGATCTTGGTTGGTATGATTGTATATTTTATTTATGGTGTTGTCCTACGGTGCCCTCCGTCTCGCGCAAACGTGAGGGGCCCCCATTGTAGGGTGTTGCAATATGTTCATGGTTTGCTTAATTTCAGTGTTGCGGGGGTGACAACAACGTAAACACGGATAAGAGGGTTATGGCGTATGGGAGTAAAGAGGACTTGATACTTAATGCTATGGTTGGGTTTCATGACCTTAATGATCTTTAGTAGCTGCGGATGCTTGCTAGGGGTCCAATCATAAGTGAATATGATCCAACTAGAGAAAGTATGTTAGCTCATGCCTCTCCCTCATATAAAATTGCAGGAATGATTACCAATACTTGTTATCAATTGCCTAGGGACAAATGACTTTCTTGTTGACAAAAGCTTTCCACCCTTACTACCTTGCATTTTATTCGTAGTTTTATTCTCGCAAAGTACTCATAGTTTTATCCTTGCAAAATAGTTTCATACTTGTTCTAGGTAAAGCAAACGGCAAGTGTGCGTAGTGTTGTATCGGTGGTCGATAGAACTTGAGGGAATATTTGTTCTACCTTTAGCTCCTCATTGGGTTCGACACTCTTATTTATCCAAGAGGGCTACGAACGATCCCCTATACTTGTGGGTTATCAAGACTTCAAACACGATTCAGATTAGAGTTGCATGTGTGATACGTGACATATAGTTGATCCATACACGACAATCAGGTTTGTAATCAGAAATATGTGCAAAGACCAATAATAATATAGATGATTTCTGTTAATAAGTCGTGTGTGTCGTAGGCAAATGCTTGCTGGTATACAATTGTCGGTGATTGATGAAATCATCACCGGCGGGTTCCCTAGTTTACTCCGTGTGCGATGTGATTTGCTCTATCTACAGAAGAACAACATATATAACCAAAATAAACATCCAATTACATAAGTGACTATCAAAACATTCGCACACACCTCAATAAACAATTACATGAATTCTAAACTAGGAGAAACTATCATCTAATCATCTACTTCATGTGACGCTGCTGCCACTGCTTTGTGGCTCGATCCCTCGTCTGGGGCAGGACGAAGGCACTTCCTCATGTCAACGATCCGCATGTACATCTTGTAGCTTGTGTGTGTGTCCTTGGCCGCAAACTTGACATGTTCTTCATCCAGTCTTTGCTCTCAGACACTATGCCAGGCGATCTTGTCATTCTTGATCCCATCCTTCATTTTCATGTAGTAGGGGTTGATGATGGCCAAGGCGAGGTCAACAAGGGAGTCCTGGTTGTTCTTCATGCTGCCCCAGACCGTCTAGTGGTCACGGATGTCGACAAGATTCCGGCATGCCAAGCCCAAAATCGTGAGCGCTTTAGATCATTGTTGGTGTCCACTGTAGCAAAACTGTAGTCGAGGCTGTTGATAAACCTGGCAAAATGCTTGCAAGGCCTTGTGGCTAGGTGGTAGTTGCAGACGAGAACGTCACAGCGCACGCACAACTAGGCGATGGCAACCTTCTGATCATACCCGGTACGGATGCCGGTGAACTCAAGGTCAAAGCCGACCATTTGGTACTTGTCATCAGCAAGCAATTGCTCCATAGTGTGGATGGAGCTCTCCACCGACTCCAGCTCATTTGTGTACGACATTGAGAGGTCCTTCCCCCTCACGTGGGTGTTCACTACATGAGGTATGGTGAACTGCCGCCCGTTGTTGTCGTCGGTCGTTGGGAGCCCATTGGAGCTGCTGGATATCCTCTTTATATGTGTCGTCGTGGGTGTGCTTATTGTGTCATGGGGCGTGAGAGATTAAGGTAAATGGATGCGGGAATAAATGGAGGTCGGGCGGCCTGGATTCTCGGCACGTCCGCACGGCAATTTTTGTAGCGGGTAACTGCATCGTGGCGCCCCGCCCAGCGTAGCCGCATGCATAATGGCAGCACATATGTATGTGATTGTGCGCCGGCCCCAAAAGCTGGCAGCGCGCGAAGGGACACGGACAGAGCGCACAGAGTGACACAAGTAGAGCGCATCTTGGCCGCCTCAACCGCGAGCAACCACATGCATAAAGTAGTCAAACATGCAGGGAATGGTCATCTACAAGACGACCAACAGTTGCGAGCCGGCGGCATGATGTGAAACTACGTCGCATTCCACATCACACGGTGGGCGAACAATCATTCGCGACGCTGCGTAGAGAGCGGCCGTCTGCTAGGTAATTAAATCGCAAAAGTTTTTCTATTAACCATATGTGTACGTGTCATTTCATCCTCTTCTCGCACGTGTTGTCACCCCGCTCACGTAGAAGGCTTCGAGCGCAAGGTTGAGCACTACACATGCATTCTTTTAGCCAAACGTTGGCTCAAAGAGGCATGAATGAATCGTCGGTGTCGGTGTATAAAACATGGGTATTCTATACCCTGACTTATGTGCAAACGGTGGCAGCTTCCCTGCCGGCCAAGGCTTGCCGGAAACTACCAGAAACTAAGATTCAAGGCCTAATTGCAAAAGACTGCTGGAGAAGACCAAGACAAAGCACCAAGGTCAACACCAAAGACTACCCTTGCCGGCAAGGCCGAGCCGGCAAGGTGAAGCCCGGCAAGCTCTGTGGCCGGCAAGCTCTCGCTAAGCTGTCAGCGCTTTGCCTCACCGAGCGGCTAGTAGCTAATCAGTGAGGTGTTGAGCCCGCAGGCAGTTAGGTGAGGGTTGTCAGGCACGTGTCAGCATGCTGAGAATTACCTTTATTGACACCCGTCCAGAAGGCGTGCCAGCTAAATAGGAGGTAGCTGGGCGAGCGGTGCAGAAGCCTTTCCGGGATTCCTCCTCCACATGACACCTAACTGAGAATTTATTGCTTTTGTCCTAGGCCGGCAGAGTTAGGTATGATAGCACTGTTTGCTGTCTAATCAATATATAATTACTATTCTGCCAATGTGGTAACCCCTTGAGCTATAAAAGGAGGACCAGGGCAACCTTTACAGAGGATCGCACGATCAACGACCGAACCCTTGCACAACTTGCATGCGTAGCTGCTCTCTCCTTGCACCTTGCTGGGGAAAAGTGCTCCTTGTACTTGTGTTCGTCCACACCCAATATACAAAGCAGGAGTAGGGTTTTACACCTCACGGTGGCCAGAACCTAGGTAAAAATCCTTGCGTCTTCTATTGATTCTGCTTGTTGTGCATGCGCATTCCCTTAGCTGAACCACAAAGGGGCTAGATGTCCCCATAGATGGTCGTATCCCGACATCATTGGCATGCCAGGTAGGAGGGATCGCTTGTGCGAACCTGAATCAGCAGATTGCACGTTGATTTCGTTAACTTAATCACTTTCCTCATCATCGATGGCCCCTAAGAATAAGGGCAACATGATGACAGAACTATCCACTTCCAAGGTTCCCTCGCACGTGTCTTCGGGTGACGCGGCCGACGCGGGCGGTGCGAACACTGCGGTTGGCACGACCAATGCAGGCGGTGTGATGACCCACAAGTATAGAGGACCAATCATAGTCCTTTCGATGAGTAAGAGTGTTGAACCCAACGAGGAGCAGAAGGAAATGACAAGTGGTTTTCAGCAAGGTATTCTCTGCAAGCACTGAAATTATAAGTAGCGAGTAGTTTGATAGCAAGATAATTTGTAACGAGCAGGTAACGATAGTAGTAACAAAAGTGCAACAAGGTAGCCCAGTCCTTTTGAGGCAAAGGACAGGCCAAAATGGTCTCTTATGATTAGCAAATCGTTCTTGGGGGTACACGGGAATTTCATCTAGTCACTTTCATCATGTTGGTTTGATTTGTGTCCACTACTTTGATAATTTGATATGTGGGTGGACCGGTGCTTAGGTGTTGTTCTTACTTGAACAAACCTCCTACTTATGATTAACCCCCTCGCAAGCATCTGCAACTACGAGAAAAGTATTAAGAATAAATTCTAACCATAGCATTAAACTTTTGGATCCAATCGGTCCCTTACGGAATAGCGCATAAACTAGGGTTTAAGCTTCTGTCACTCTCGCAACCCATCATCTAATAACTACTCCACAATGCATTCCCTTAGGCCCAAATATGGTGAAGTTTCATGTAGTTGACGTTCACATGACACCACTAAGGGAATCACAACATACATACTATTGAAATATCGAACACATATCAAGTTCACATGATTACTTGCAACAAGATTTCTCCCGTGACCTCGAGAACAAAAGTAACTACTCACAAATGATAATCATGTTCAAGATCAAAGGGGTATTAAATAGCATAATGGATCTGAACATATAATCTTCCACCAAATAAACCATATAGTAATCAACTACAAGATGTAATCAACACTACTAGTCACCCACAAGTACCAATCTGAGGTTCCAGTACAAAGATTGAACACAAAAGATGAACTAGGTTTTGAGAGGAGATGGTGTTGTTGAAGATGTTGATGAATATTTCCCTCCCCAAGATGGGAGAGTTATTGGTGATGATGATGACGATGATTTCCCCCTCTGGGAGGGAAATTCCCCCGGCGGAATCGCTCCGCCGGAGGGCAAAAATGCTCCTGCCCAAGTTCCGCCTCGAGACGGCGGCGCTTCATCCCGAAAGTCCTCCCCTTCTTTTTTCTAGGTCAAAATGACTTATATACCAGAAGAGGGGCATCGAAGGTGGGCTGGGCTAAGCACAACCCACCAGGGCGTGTCTGGGGGCCTGGCGCGCCCTGGTGTCCTGTACTCACCAGGTGGCCCCCCTCCGGTAGTTATTTGCTCCAATATTTCTTATTTATTCCATAAAAATTCCTCGTGAAGTTTCAGCTCATTTGGAGTTGTGCAGAATAGGTGGCCTGACGTATCTTTTTCAGGTCCAGATTTTCAACTGCCAGAATTCTCCCTCTTTGTGTGAACCTTGCATATTATGAGAGAAAAGGCACTAGAGTTACTCCAAAAAGCATTACTATGCATAAAAACATTATAAATAACAGTGGGTAAACATGATGCAAAATGGACATATCAACTCCCCCAAGCTTAGACCTCGTTTGCCCTCAAGCGAAAACCGAAATCAAAAAATATGTCCACATGCTTAGAGAGAGAGAGGTGTCGATAAAAATAAAATACGGACATAGAAGCATCATGTAAATTATTATAACAACAACAAACTTAAACATGAAACTTTTATCATAGAAGTTTTATCATAGACTTCTCATGAATAAGTAACAATTCATCACAACATCGAAGTATAAAGCATAAACTCTATTGGAAACCAATGAACTATGTTCTCAGTCAACTTTGCAACTAAAATTCATCACCTTTTTAGGAAGGGTCACGTATCGGACCCTTTTTGGCAAGTCCACATACTCAACCATCAGATAGTCTTCTATGATTGCTAACACTCACCGCATACACATGAGCAAAACGTTTCAACCGAACACATAGAAAGATAGGGGCTTATAGTTTTGCCTCCCAACAGACTCACCTCAAGGGTGATGCCAACAATAATAACTCATGCTATCCATATACAACTGGATATATGTCCCTAGATCTTTCTCACCACATGATGCTTGCCAAAAGAGAAAAATAAAAAGGAATAGAGTGAAAAACTTTGACTCTTGCGTAAAAGTAAATACATAAAAGTAAAGGATAGGCCCTTCACAGAGGGAAGCAGAGGTTGACATGCGCTTTTTGTTTGAATGCTCAACCCCTTAGTGGAAAAGAATGTCACATTATATTGCCCCTTGTGATAGCAACCTTTATTGTGCAGTCTGTCGCTTTTATTCTTTGCCATCACAAGTTCTTACAATGCTCAATTTTTCTCTTACACTAATTGATCTAACACTTTTAGAAGCATTTTTATTACCTTATTGCACCGATGACAACTTACTTGAAGGATCTTACTCAATCCTTAGGTAGGTATGGTGGACTCTCAAAAATATGATTTGGGTTTAAGGGTTTTTGGATGCACAAGTAGTATCTCTACTTCGTGCAGAATTTTTGGCTAGCAAAGATGGGGGGCAAGCACCACATGTTGAAGGATCTATGACAATATAACTTCTATGTGAATATGAACAAACATAAATCATTACATTGTCTTCCTTGTCCAACGTCAACAATTTTGGCATATAATATTTTTATGGGGGCTCACAATCATAAAAGATTTCTAAGATAGTGTATCTGCATGTGAATCTTCTCTCCCCTTATTAATTCTTTCATGAATTGCATCATTGACCAATGCCATGTTTGTCAATCTCCAATGAAATTTTCTACTTGTACTTTTCCTTATGTGATGTCATTACTTACCATAGGATTGGCATATCATATTTTTCATTTATTTTCTTTCTTTTTATTGAACATGAAAGTAAAGAAAACAAAACTCAAACTAAACTTTATTATATATCTCGCGCACGATTACAAAGATAGATCACTAAGCAAACACTCGAAAAGAAAGGATCGAACTAAACTTTTATTCAGCTAAAGTAAAATATAACTATGGATCGAACTAAGATAAAGAAAGGCAAAAGATAGTGGAGGTGATACGATACCGGGACACCTCCCCCAAGCTTGGTGCAAGCCATGGGGAGTGCCCATACCCGATACTCGATTTTCTTTTGGTGATGAAGAAGGAGGTGGTGGTGATGATGTAGCGATCTTGTCTTTCTTCCTTAGCTTACGCTTGAGGATGGAATTCTCCTCCTTCAATTCATCGGTCTCCTGCTCAAGCTCCAATACCTTTTTGCATAAATCTTACTTGTTTTCCCGCAAAAGATGAAAGGGGATGAACTGGATCTTAGGCTTCTTTGCTCTGTTAAGGATACTTGACTTCTTAAATTCAACGTGCATGTCCCCAGGTTGAGGCAATGGGGCTTCATCCTCATATGACCTTGTATCCTCCCTCCTTTTAGGATCATAGTCTTCTTCTTCCTCCGAAATCCAGCTATAGTGCTCCACATCCCCATAAACCTTAGGGTTTGCGATATAATAAGCAACATAGCTCTCACCCTCCGAGTCTTGGGATGACTATTTTCAGATCTGTCAGGAAAACAAGAAGAAAAGAAAAACAGAAGATTTCTCCGTGATACGGAGGTCAATAGGTTCGGGGGGTATATAAAGATTTTTTTTATCTTGGGAAACAAGCAAACGGAAGAAAAATGGAGTCCGGAAGGTACCCGAGGTGGGCATAAACCACCTGGGCGCGCCTGGCTTGCCAGGCGTGCCCTGGTGTCTTGTGCCCATTAGGGGTGCCTTCCTGGGTGTTTCTTATTTCCCTAATTTTTGTTTTATTCCAAAACTGACAGAAAATATTTTTGTGGAATTTTCGGAGTCCGTTTACTTACCGCATCACGTACCTCCTCTTTTTCACGATTTTGGAGTGTTCTGGAAGGTTTCCTTTATGTGTTCTTGCGGTGTCATAGTTTGGATAATATTGCTTTCAACATTAATGGGCGTACCTAAGATATAATGTTTTATTCGTTGCCCATTAACAACCTTCGGGTTAGTACCTTCGGCATTATTTATTTCGATGGCTCTAGATCGATAAACCTCCTCAGTAACATAGGGTCCTTCCCATTTAGAGAGGAGTTTTCCTACAAAGAATCTGAAACGAGAATTGTACAAAAGAACATATTCTCCAACTTTGAACTCACGCTTTTGGATTCTTTAATCATGCCATCTTTTAACTTTTTCTTTAAATAACTTGGCGTTTTCATAAGCTTGGGTTCTCCATTCATCTAATGAGCTAATAGCTAATATCAAATAACCTCTTCTCACCAGCAAGTTTGAAATCATAGTTGAGTTCTTTAATTGCCCAGTAAGCTTTATGTTCTAACTCAAGAGGCAAATGACAAGCTTTTCCATAAACCATTTTATAAGGAGACATACCCATAGGATTTTTATAAGTTGTTTTCTAAGCCCAAAGTGCATCATCTAATTTCTTAGACCAATTCTTTCGGGACCTATTGACAGTCTTTTGTGAAATCAATTTTATTTCCCTATTGCTAAGTTCAACTTGACCACTAGACTGAGGATGATAGGGTGATGCAATTCTATGGTTAACATCATACTTAGCAAGCATTTTATGGAAAGCACCATGAATAAAGTGTGAATCACCATCAGTCATTAAATATCTAGGGACTCCAAATCTTGGGAAAATAACTTCTTTAAGCATTTTAATAGAGGTGTTGTGATCAACACTACTAGTTGGAATAGCTTCTACCACTTAGTAACATAATCAACAACAACCAAAATATGAGTATACCCATTAGAAGAAGGAAAAGGTCCCATGTAATCAAATCCCCAAACATCAAATGGTTCAATAGCAAGTGAATCATTCATAGGCATTTCTTGATGCTTGCCGATATTACCCATTCATTGACATTCATCACAAGATAAGACGAACTTATGAGCATCCTTGAAGAGAGTAGGCCAATAAAACCCAGATTGCAATACCTTGTGAGCAGTTCTGTCTCCCACATGATGTCCTCCATAAGCTTCATAGTGAAATTTCCGTAGGATTTGTTCCTGTTCATGCTCAGGTACATAACGTCTAATAATACAATCTACTCCTTTATCAAGATGTGGGTCATCCCAAAAGTAATGTCTTAAATCATAGAAGAATTTTTTTGTTGGTATCACTACTAGGAAAAAGCCTACTAATGGCGCACTGGTTTTGCCTACTAATGGCGCATTACCAGTGCGCCATTAGTAGCATGCCACTAGTATTTTTTACTAATGGCGCACCACTGGTGCGCCATTAGTATCTGGTATACTAATGGCGCACCAGGCAGTGCGCCATTAGTTTTGCCCACAGTGCGCCACTAGTGTCTTCTATACTAATGGCGCATCACATTGTAGTGCGCCATTAGTAACAATTTTTTTAATTTTCTTCTTCTTAATCTCAGGTTACTATTTCACCTATGAGATATCCAACACATATATATACAACAAGCATCCATATAACAATCATAGCCAACACACAAGTTCCATCATATATACATACATAGCCAACACATAGTTCCATCGTTACATATTACAGAAGTTTCACATTGTTCATCCAACACCGTTATCCATCAATTCACAAAAGTTTCACATTGATACAAAATAAAAACACAAATTGAAAAGAAGCACTCCATCCACGCAAGCTTCCGTCAATTAAATCAAATCTGCAAAATGATAAACAAGAAGTTAGAAGAAGAAAAAGAAGAAGACTAGAAGAATACTAGAAGAAGAAGAACACTAGAAGAAGAATAAGAAGAATTTTGGAAAAGAAGAAGAATAAGAAGAAGACTATAAGCTTATTATGTAAACTTGATCATTTTGTGCTAACATAAGTTATTTTGGAGCTAACCTATAGGAAACTAAGCATATAAGCTCTAAGTTTGTATATTAGAGCCAACTTAGGTAAAATGAAGCTAACCTATGTCATTTTGGAAAAGAAGAAGAATAAGAAAAAGACTATAAGCTTATTATGTAAACTTGATCATTTTGTGCTAACATAAGTTATTTTGGAGCTAACCTATAGGAAACTAAGCATATAAGCTCTAAGTTAGCATATTAGAGCCAACTTAGGTAAAAATGAAGCTAACCTATAGGAAACTAAGCATATTAGAGATAACATAGGTAACTAAGTATATATATATATATCATTTTGGATAACTAACCTATAGGAGATCTGACATACTTGACAAAGTTCAGTTCTCATGCATTGTTCTTCTCCTTCTTCTCCTTCCTCTCCCTGATGCGCTTAGAGCGGCGAGGCGGTGGAGGCAATGGAGGCAGTGGGATGTAGTCTTCTACCACAATTGGCGTGGTCATGTCGCCCAGCTGTGGGATCGTCGGCGCCACCACCGGTGCGTGGTCATTGTCAGGCACCACCACCATCGCGAGGCCACCTTCAAGCACGACCATCGCTAGGTCATCCTCAGCCACCTCCATCTCTTGCCCATGGTCAGCCACCACCACCTCTTGCCCTTGGTCAGCCACCACCAGCGCTAGGTCATCCTCAGCCTGATGCCCATCGTCATCCTGCAGCTCCTCATCCTCACTCAGCTCCTCTTCTCCCGCACTCCAGTCTGGATCATCCTTCTTGTTGTCTATGTTGCTGTCAGAATCGCTGCTGCTTTCGCTACAGCCAGAATTGATGCTGCTTTCACTATAGCCATAGTCGCTGCTGCTTTGGCTGTAGCCAGTGTCGCTGCTGCTACTCCCATTACCTGTCCAAAATGCAACAATGACCGTTAACAATCGATGTGAGACAAAGCCAAATGTAGAGGAATTAGAAGAGGCAGAACATACCGGCATCATCATCGGCAGCGTAGCGCATGCGACACATAGTCGTGTTGAACACCTTCACGATGAGCATGGTGGCATCGTCGTCGTACCTGAAGAGAAGGAAGTACCCCAGCCGCAGGTCGTAGGCACGGTAGAACTTCTCCCACCCACGAGACAAGTACATGTGGCCCTTCTTGATCACCAACTGCACATCCCACTGCCTGCGAAACCCGCTGCCGGCCTGTCGGAGCTTCACAATATTTGGCAGATCTTCACCCATCAGCATGTTCATAAAACTGTCAGGCAGCCTCTGCAGTTTGGGACAATGAGTGATGTAGCAAACAACAGATATCATAATGAGATGGGTGAAGGGGAGATCTCTCGTTTTATATACCTGCATCATGGATGATACTGAAGTCTCAAGTATGATAGTGAAGAACTCAGAAGCATCCAACTCGTACTGCGGTGTCGCAGAGCAGCGGTGGCTGCTTCCCGCCATCTCTGATAAGCAGCAGAAGAGACCAATTAATACCCTTACAACAAATCATAAAACATGCATGATAACAGGCATTAGTCGCAAGTACCCCATATGTCCTATTTTTAGCAAAGTCATGCTAAAATTCACGGAAAATTTCAGCATGACCTTTGCTGAAAATAGGACATATGGAGTACCCGAATTTGCTGGAAAGGAAGTTAATCGACATTCCGGCAAACTCAAGGGCCTCTCGGGGTACCTGCAATTTCATGATAAACTGCCAACAATATAGCAAGCCAGAAGATACAAGTTAAACTTAAGCTAGAAGATACAAGTTGAACACACACCAGGCAGTTTTTATAATATTAAGCTAGAAGATACAAGTTGAACACACACCAGACAGTCCCAACAAGCTTAACAAGATACACACAGTCTTGGTGCAGGCCAGGATTAATATTTTCCTCACTAACAAATGTTATCACCATAATTAGCTAAAACTAAGATAAATATTTTAAAACAGTCATTACAAGTTAGATTTGTGACAGCAAGCAAACGGTACCAGGAAGAAATTTACATTATTTTGATAGTCCAAGTCAAAACAAAAAGTCTGGAAAATAGACATTATAAGAAAGATGATGCTGAAAAGGGGGTTTTATTTCCAGCATCATTCTCTCCAATATGGCATGAAAGGAAAAAGGAAGGGCTTTCTGGACAACACGATCCCCCGGTTAAATTCGTTCGTGTTGGAGCAAACATTTTGACACCATGCCCGGTATAACCCCTGGGTATTTGATGGAAGAAACTACCACAGTGGCAAATAACTGAACATTCACACTCTGTTTTAACTGAATATATATGTGGAAAAAACAGAACCTTTACACTCTGTTCCTGTGTGTGAAAATATACTCTATAGGTGAAAGAACAGACCATACTCAGTGCAAAAATTGAACCATTCACAGTCTGTTTAAACTAAAAAAAGAATGAACACCTACTCATATTCAGTGGAAAAACTGAATATACGCCCATATTCAGTGCAGAAAGTGAATACATATGCTCGTTCCGGTGCATAAACTGAATATATATGCTCATTTTTTAGTGTAGAAAGTGAATATATTCAGTGCAGAAGGTGATTACTTGTTTAAAGTGAATATGTATGGCATATTTGTGTCCAAAGTCCGGGCTTTGCTTTGTTTCAACTGAAGAAACTGAACATTTGCTTGTATCCAGTGCAAAAACAGAATGTATTGTACGTTCTAGTGCACAAACTGAAGATTGGCTTTTTTAAGTGCTAAACCTGAATATACGTGCATGATATGTTTGTTTGCAAAGCCTTAGCCTTAACTCCCCAAACCGTAGACCATTTCATATTCATATTAGTAACAAAAATAACCATGATGAAGCCACACTTGTCTATGAATCTTCCATGTGCCTAGCAGCAGGCCTAGTTACTTATTCGGTGGTAATGGAATCTACGGGCATGTGGCTGCCGCCCTCACTAACAAATGTAGATTAGGAGCAAGAAGAGTCAGCCCTAGGTTTTGCAAGGGAGGAGATGGAGAAGTGGAGAAGAGTTAGGAATCACCTCGAACCGGCGGAGGAGGACGTCGATGTTCTCGTGGCAGTGGGGCGTTGAAGACCTGGCGACGAGGTTCCTCCTCTCGGTGGTGGCGGGGCTCCTCCCCTCGGTGGCGGCGGTGGCCTCTTCCCCTCGGTGGCGGCGGCGGGGCTCCTCCTCTCCTTGTGGAGGCGGGGCGTTGATCCGGCGGTGGCGCTGGAACCCTAGCGCTGGCCCTGCTTGTCGGAGCACCTCGTCAGAGCGGGGGAGGCGGCGGGGGCACGGGGGCGGCGGCGGCGCAGTACGGGTCGGGGCAGTGGGCGGGTGAGAGGTGTGATCGATTGGGGATAGAAAGGGGACTGAGAATTTTAGTGGGGGGATGGGTGCAATGGCGCACCTCCTGGAGGTGCGCCATTAGTAATCTTTTTTTTGTATAGCAATGGTGCACCCCCAAGAGGTGCGCCATTAGTAATCTTTTTTTTGGAGGGAGTGGGTGGTG
>NC_041387.1:435064760-435085895 GCF_002162155.2 Triticum dicoccoides
GGTGGGTCGGTGGCGGCGGTGGAGCTAGCGGGGGAGGGTGCGGGTGGGATCGAGATTGAGATCAAAAAGTGCGCCATTAGTAGTTTTTGCAGAATAGTAAAAATATATATATATATATATACTAATGGCGCACTGTGGAAAACTGCGCCATTAGTAGTTTTGCAAAAAAGTAAAAAATATATATATAATAATGGCGCACTGTCTGTATGGTGCGCCATTACTAGTTAGAACTAGTAATGGCGTACTTTGACAACATGCGCCATTAGTATGTATGGAAAAATGAAAAAAAAAATCAATACTAGTGGCGCACCGTGTGTCTGGTGCGCCATTAGTGTCTTCCACACTAATGGCACACCTACAACCGGTGCGCCATTAGTATATAGTAGTGGCGCACTACTTACATGGTGCGCCATTAGTATCAATCCTATTTATAGCCCTTTTCCTAGTAGTGTATGTGAAACTAGGTGGTATGTATTTAGCAACAATATAATTAGCATAGTCAGCATACCAAGGAGTGTTATGAGAAACATTTATTGCAGCTAACTGCTCATCAGGAAAACTATCATTAATAGGCTGTGGGTCATCAAAAATATTTTCAAGCCTGGACAAGTTATCAGCCACGGGGTTCTCAGCTCCTTTTTTTATCAGTGATATGCAAATCAAATTCTTGTAGCAAAAAAACCCACCTAATAAGTCTAGGTTTAGCATCTTTCTTTTCCATAAGATACTTTAATGCGGCATGATCAGTATGAACAATTACCTTTGAGTCTACAATATAGGATCTAAATTTATCACAAGCAAACACCACTGCTAGAAATTCTTTTTTAATAGTAGCATAATTTCGTTGAGCACTGTCCAGAGTTTTACTAGCATAATGGATAACATTTAATTTCTTGTTAACTCTTTGTCCTAGAACAGCACCAACAGCATAATCACTAGCATCACACATAATTTCAAAAGGCTAGTTCCAGTCAGGTGGTTGATCAATAGGTGTAGAAATTAAGGCTTTCTTGACTGTTTTGAAGTCTTCTAAACAATTATCATAAAAAACAAAAGGAATATCCTTTTGCAAAATATTTGTAAGAGGCCTAGAAATTTTAGAGAAGTCTTTGATAAATCTCCTATAGAAACCAGCATGACCAAGGAAACTACGAATACCTTTGATATCTTTAGGACATGGCATTTTCTCAATTGCATCAACCTTAGCTTTGTCCACCTCAATACCTCTTTCAGAAATTTCATGGCCCAAAACAATACCTTCGATAACCATAAAGTGGCACTTCTCTCAATTCAAGACAAAATTTATTTGCTCACATCTCTGTAAAACTCGATCAAGATTGCTTAAACAATCATCAAAAGACTTCCCATATACAGAAAAGTCATCCATGAAAACCTCAACGGTCTTTTCACAAAAATCAGAGAATATAGCAGGCATACATCTTTGAAAGGTAGTAGGTGCATTACATAAACCAAAAGGCATACGTCTATAAGAATAAGTTCCAAAAGTGCAAGTAAAAGTGGTCTTTTCTTGATCAGGTTGAGAAACAGGTATTTGTGAAAAACTAGAATATCCATCAAGGAAGCAAAAAATGTGTGTGCTTAGATAACCTTTCTAGCATTTGATCAATAAAAGGCAGAGGGTAATGATCTTTTCTAGTTGCTTTGTTTCATTTTCTAAAATCAATTACCATTCTATAGCCTGTAACAATTCTTTGTGGAATAAGTTCATTCTTATCATTAGGAACAACAATTATACCTCCTTTCTTAGGGACACAATGAACAGGACTTGCCCATCTACTATCAGCTATGGGATAGATTATACCTGCTTCCAGAAGTTCTAATATTTTCCTTCTTACCACTTCTTTCATCTTCGGATTTAACTTACATTGGTGATCAACAACGGGTTTAGCATCAGGTTCCATATTAATCTTGTGCTGACATAGAATGGGACTAATGCCCCTAAGATCATCAAGAGTATATCCAATAGCAGCTCGGTGCTTCCTTAGAACTTTCAATAATCTTTCTTCTTCATGTTCTGAAAGGTTAGCACTAATAATAACAGGATATATCTTCTTCTCATCAAGATAAGCATATTTCAAAGTGTCGGGTAACTATTTTAATTCAAACACAGGGTCACCTTTAGGTGGAGGAGGACCTCCTAGAGTTTCAATAGGCAAATTGTGTTTGAGTAGAGGACGTTGTTCAAAGAATTATTTTTTTTATCTATTTCATTTCTTTCATGCATATGCAAATCATTTTCATGGTCTAGCAGATATTGTTCTAGTGGATCAGTAGGGAGATCAACATGAGTAGCAAAAGATTCACAAAAGGAAGCTACTATCTCAGAGTCAAGTCCATTAGTGCTAAACTTTTGAAAAGCATCAGTTTTCATAAAAGATTTAACACAATCATACTTAAGCTTAATACCCGACTCTTTACCTTCGTCGAGTTCCCAATCTTTAGAGTAGCATTTAATTCTTTCAAAAAGATCCCACCGGAAGTCAATAGTCTTCTTCATAAAGGAACCAATACAAGAAGTACTGAGCATGGATCGATCATCATGAGAAAGCCGAGCATAAAAATTCTGAATAATAATTTCTCTTGAGAGCTCATGGTTGGGGCATGAATATAACATTGACTTAAGCCTCCCCAAAGCTAGAGCGATACTTTCTCCTTCACGAGGCCAAAAATTATATATATAATTCCAATCACGATGAACTAGATGCATAGGATAATTTTTTTGGTGAAACTCTAATTTCAATCGATTCCCATTCCAAGATCCAATATCATCGCATAGCCTATACCATGCCAATACTTTTCCCTTCAAAGATAAAGGGAAAACCTTCTTCTTAGCTTCATCTCCGGGTAAACCTACAAACTTAAATAATCCACAAATTTCTTCCACATATATCAAGTGCATATCAGGATGTTCGGTTCCATCTCCTTCATAAGGATTAGCTAGCAGTTGTTCTATCATACCCGAAGGAATTTCATATTCAATATTTTCAGTAGGTGCAGTGGGTTGAGGGGCAACTAATTGTGGTTCCGGTTGAGGTGAATATACCCCGAACAAACCCCTCAAAGGATTGTTCTCCATAGTAACAAGTGACAATAAATCTCAGCACGTAGTAATAATTTTTCCCTACCAATTTCCACTTACCAAGAGCGCTTCAATCCCCCGCAACAGTGCCAGAAAAGAGCCTTTATGACCCACAAGTATAGGCGATGAATCGTAGTCCTTTCTATAAGTAAGAGTGTCGAACCCAACGAGGAGCAGAAGGAAATGACAAGTGGTTTTCAGCAAGGTATTCTCTGCAAGCACTGAATTATAAGTAGCGAGTAGTTTGATAGAAAGATAATTTGTAACAAGCAGGTAACGACAGTAGTAACAAAAGTGCAGCAAGGTAGCCCAATCCTTTTGAGGCAAAGGACAGGCCAAAACGGTCTCTTATGATAAGCAAAGCGTTCTTGAGGGTACACGGGAATTTCATCTAGTCACTTTCATCATGTTGGTTTGATTTGTGTTCACTACTTTGATAATCTGATATGTGGGTGGACTGGTGCTTAGGTGTTGTTCTTACTTGAACAAACCTCCTACTTATGATTAACCCCCTCGCAAGCATCTGCAAATACGAGAGAAGTATTAAGAATAAATTCTAACCATAGGATTAAACTTTTGGATCCAATCGGTCCCTTACGAAATAGCGCATAAACTAGGGTTTAAGCTTCTATCACTCTCACAACCCATCATCTAATAACTACTCCACAATGCATTCCCTTAGGCCCAAATATGGTGAAGTGTCATGTAGTTGACATTCACATGACACCACTAAGGGAATCACAACATACATACTATTGAAATATCGAACACATATCAAGTTCTCCCGTGACCTTAAGAACAAAAGTAACTACTCACAAATGATAATCATGCTCAAGATAAAAGGGGCATTAAATAGCATAATGGATCTGAACATATAATCTTCCACCAAATAAACCATATAGTAATCAACTACAAGATGTAATCAACACTACTAGTCACCCACAAGTACTAATCTGAGGTTCCGGTACAAAGATTGAACACAAGAGATGAACTATAGTTTGAGAGGAGATGGTGCTATTGAAGATGTTGATGAAGATTGCCCTCCCCAAGATTGGTGAGTTGTTGGTGATGATGATGACGATTATTTCCCCCTCCGGGAGGGAAGTTCCCCCGGCGAAATCGCTCCGCTAGAGGGCAAAAGTGCTCCTGGCCAAGTTCTGCCTCGAGACGGCAGCGCTTCTCCCAAAAGTTCTCCCCTTCTTTTTCTATGTCAAAATGACTTATATACCAGAAGAGGGGCACCGAAGGTGGACTGGGCTGAGCACAACCCACCAGGGCGCGCCTGGGGGGCTGGCGCGCCCTGGTGTCTTGTGCTCACCAGGTGGCCCCCTCGGTTGTTATTTGCTCCAGTATTTATTATTTATTCCATGAAAATTCCTCGTGGAGTTTCAGCTCATTTGGAGTTGTGCAGAATAGGTGGTCTGACATAGCTTTTTCAGGTCCAGATTTCTAGCTGCCGGAATTCTCCCTTTTTGTGTGAACCTTGCATATTATGAGAGAAAAGGCATTAGAATTACTCCAAAAAGCATTATTATGCATAAAAACATTATAAATAACAGTAGGTAAACATGATGCAAAATGGACGTATCATGGCGCGGTCACTGTGCCCACCATGGTCGGAGCAGGAGGCGGAGGCGCTGGAGGTGGTCTACTTCCTCGACCCTCCGACGAGCACAGCCACAACAGCGCGGGCAGTGCGGACACGCAACTCCCACCTCCTCGACGCACCTGCGAGCGCAGTCATCGGAGCGACACGGCTCGGTCCGATGCGAGCCAAGATCCTCCTATTGTAGCAACGTCGGCAACGGCTAGGGAAACAACATGAAGGTATAGACCGCGACCGTCACAAGATGGGCGTGACGTGACTCCGAGTGGCGTTGTTGATCATACGCAGCAGCGTCCGCATGACAAGACACCTGTCGATCAAGTCCAAGATCCCCAGGCTCCACTTCTGCCAAGCCAGCCCGCTGCTGCACATGAGCTGCGGCGGCAAGATCGCAATGGTGCTCCAGCTGGCTCTGCCAGGATTCGAGCAACATCGCGTTCTTCGCTCCCGAACATGCCAGCGATGGCAGGGGAGGCAATGGCGCAACCCCAGATGATGTTGAACTTTCCTCCAACAGTAGATAAGATGGATGAGTGGAGAGCCACTATCTAAAGTTTGATTGGATTTGGAGAATCAACCAAGTCACAATGAGTGGAGCCCTCACAGCGTCCGCAAACAGCACCTGTAGCTCAAACTGGTGGTTGTATCGTAGGTGCTGCACCAACAGTACAATCACCTCCACGGCAACAACCTCAACAGCAGCAACGTCAGTAACCGCGGCAAACCCAACGAACCACAAAGCCCAATGAGGTGTCGATGGCCTCCTAAGGTCCACGGGCACGACAGGATCAGCAGCAAGTGCTGCAAGACAGGAAGGTAGAGGATACCTACACCACCATTGAGCGACGCGGGGAAGCGTGTGTTGGGGAACGTAGTAATTTCAAAAAAAATCCTACGCACACGCAAGATCATGGTGATGCATAGCAACGAGAGGGGAGAGTGTTGTCTACGTACCCTCGTAGACCGAAAGCGGAAGCGTTAGAACAACGGGGTTGATGTAGTCGTACGTCTTCACGGCCCGACCGATCAAGCACCGAAACTACGGCACCTACGAGTTCTAGCACACGTTCAACTTGATGACGATCCCCGGACACCGATCCAGCAGAATATCGGGGAAGAGTTCCGTCAGCACGACGGCGTGGTGACGATCTTGATGTTCTACCGTCGCAGGGCTTCGCCTAAGCACCGCTACAATATTATCGAGGACTATGGTGGAGGGGGGCACCGCACACGGCTAAGAGATCAAGAGATCAATTGTTGTGCCTAGAGGTGCCCCCTGCCCCCGTATATAAAGGAGCCAAGGGGGAGGGGCGATCGGCCAAGGAGGGGCGCGCCAAGGGGAGTCCTACTCCGGGAGTAGGACTCCCTTCTTTCCTAGTTGGAATAGGAGAAGGGGGGAAGGAGGAGGGAGAGAGGAAGGAAAGGGGGGCGCCGCCCCCCTCTCCTTGTCCTATTCGTACTAGGGGGGAGGGGCGCGCAGCCCAGCCCTTGCCTCCTCTCCTCCTCTCCACTAGGGCCCATGTAGGCCCATTAAGCCCCTCGGGGAGTCCGGTAACCTCTCGGTACTCCGGTAAAATCTCGATTTCACCCTGAACACTTCCGATATCCAAATATAGGCTTCCAATATACCAATCTTCATGTCTCAACCATTTCGAGACTCCTCGTCATGTCGATAATCTCATCCGGGACTCCGAACAAACTTCGGTACATCAAAACTCATAAACTCATAATATAACTGTTATCGAAACCTTAAGCGTGCGGACCCTACGGGTTCGAGAATTATGTAGACATGACCTAGAACTGTTTCCGGTCAATAACCAATAGCGGAACCTAGATGCTCATATTGGCTCCTACATATTCTACGAAGATGTTTATCGGTCAAACCTCATAACAACATACGTTGTTCCCTTTGTCATCGGTATGTTACTTGCCCGAGATTCGATCGTCAGTATCCTAATACCTAGTTCAATCTCGTTACCGCCAAGTCCCTTTACTCGTTACGTAATGCATCATTCCGTAACTAACTCATTAGCTACATTGCTTGCAAGGCTTATAGTGATGTGCATTACCGAGAGGGCCCAGAGATACCTCTCCGACAATCAGAGTGACAAAACCTAATCTCGAAATACGCCAACTCAACATGTACTTTTGGAGACACCTGTAGAGCTCCTTTATAATCACCCAGTTATGTTGTGACGTTTGGTAGCACACAAAGTGTTCCTCCGGTAAACGGGAGTTGCATAATCTCATAGTTATAGGAACTTGTATAAGTCATGAAGAAAGCAATAGCAACATACTAAACGATCAAGTGCTAAGCTAACGGAATGGGTAAAGTCAATCACATCATTCTCCTAATGATGTGATCCTGTTAATCAAATTACAACACATGTCTATGGTTAGGAAACATAACCATCTTTGATTAATGAGCTAGTCAAGTAGAGGCATACTAGTGACATTAAGTTTGTCTATGTATTCACACATGTATCATGTTTCCGGTTAATACAATTCTAGCATGAATAATAAACATTTATCATGATATGAGGAAATAAATAATAACTTTATTATTTCCTCTAGGGCATATTTCCTTCAGTCTCCCACTTTCACTAGAGTCAATAATCTAGATTACACAGTAATGATTCTAACACCCATGGAGTCTTGGTGCTGATCATGTTTTGCTCATGGAAGAGGCTTAGTCAACGGGTCTGCAACATTCAGATCCGTATGTATCTTGCATATCTCTATGTCCCCCACCTGGACTTGGTCCCGGATGGAATTGAAGTGTCTCTTGATGTGCTTGGTCCTCTTGTGAAATTTGGATTCTTTTGCCAAGGCAATTGCACCAGTATTGTCACGGAAGATCTTCATTGGTCCCGATGCACTAGGTATGACACCTAGATTGGAAATGAACTCTTTCATCCAGACTCCTTCATTTGTTGCTTCCGAAGCAGCTATGTACTCCGCTTCGCATGTACATCCCGCCACGACGTTTGTTTAGAACTGCACCAACTGATAGCTCCACCGTTCAATATAAACACGTATCCGGTTTGCGATTTAGAATCGTCCGGATCAGTGTCAAAGCTTGCATCGGCGTGACCATTTACGACTAGCTCTTTGTCACCTCCATAAACGAGAAACATATCCTTAGTCCTTTTCAGGTATTTCAGGATATTCTTGACCGCTGTCCAATGATCCACTCATGGATTACTTTGGTACCTCCCTGCCAAACTTATTGCTAAGCATACATCAGGTCTGGTACACAGCATTGCATACATGATAGAGCCTATGACTGAAGCATAGGGAACATCTTTCATTTTCTCTCTATCTTCTGCTGTGGTCGGGCATCGAGTCTGACTCAACTTCACACCTTGTAATACAGGCAAGAACCCTTTCTTTGCCTGATCCATTTTGAACTTTTTCAAAACTTTATCAAGGTATGTGCTTTGTGAAAGTCCAATTAAGCGTCTTGATCTATCTCTATAGATTTTGATGCCCAATATATTCAGCTTCACCGAGGTCTTTCATCGAAAAACTTTTATTCAAGTATCCCTTTATGCTATCCAGAAATTCTATATCATTTCCAATTAACAATATGTCATCTACATATAATATCAGAAATGCTACAGAGCTCCCACTCACTTTCTTGTAAAGACAGGCTTCTCCAAAAGTCTATATAAAACCATATGCTTTGATCACACTATCAAAGTGTTTATTCCAACTCCGAGATGCTTGCACCAGTCCATAAATGGATCGCTGGAGCTTGCACACTTTGTTAGCACCTTTTGGATTGACAAAATCTTCCGGCTGCATCATATACAACTCTTCTTCCAGAAATCCATTCAGGAATGCAGTTTTGACATCCATTTGCCAAATTTCACAATCATAAAATGCGGCAATTGCTAACATGATTCGGACAGACTTAAGCATCGCTACGGGTGAGAAAGTCTCATCGTAGTTTCGCAACAAGTCGAGCTTTGTAGACAGTTACATTACCATCAGCGTCAGTCTTCTTCTTGAAGATCCATTTATTCTCGATGGCTTGCCGATCATCGGGCAAGTCAACCAAAGTCCATGCTTTGTTCTCATACATGGATCCCATCTCAGATTTCATGGCCTCAAGCCATTTTCCAGAATCTGGGCTCATCATCGCTTCCTCATAGTCCGTAGGTTCGCCATGATCAAGTAACATGACTTCCAGAATAGGATTACCATACCACTCTGGTGCGGATCTTACTCTGGTAGACCTATGAGGTTTGATAGTAACTTGATCTGAAGTTTCATGATCAATATCATTAGCTTCCTCACTGATTGGTGTTGTCACAGGAATCGGTTCTTGTGATGAACTACTTTCGAATAAGGGAGCAGGTATAGTTACCTCATCAAGTTCTACTTTCCTCCCACTCACTTCTTTCGAGAGAAACTCCTTCTCTAGAAAGGATCCGAATTTAGCAACAAAAATCTTGCCCTCAGATCTATGATAGAAGGTGTACCCAATAGTTTCTTTTGGGTATCCTATGAAGACACATTTCTCCGATTTGGGTTCGAGCTTATCTGGTTGAAGTTTCTTCACATAAGCATCGCAGCCCCAAACTTTAAGAAACGACAACTTTGGTTTCTTGACAAACCACAGTTCATAAGGCGTCGTCTCAACGGATTTTGATGGTGCCCTATTTAACGTGAATGCGGCCGTCTCTAAAGCATAACCCCAAAATGATAGCGGTAAATCAGTAAGAGACATCATAGATCGCACCATATCTAGTAAAGTACGATTATGATGTTCGGACACACCATTTCGTTGTGGTGTTCCGGGTGGCGTGAGTTGCGAAACTATTTCGCATTGCTTCAAATGTAAACCAAACTCGTAACTCAAATATTCTCCTCCACGATCAGATCGTAGAAATTTTATTTTCTTGTTACGATGATTTTCCACTTCACTCTAAAATTCTTTGAACTTTTCAAATGTTTCAGACTTGTGTTTCATTAAGTAGATATACCCATATCTGCTCAAATCATCTGTGAAGGTGAGAAAATAACGATACCCGCCGCGAGCCTCAATATTCATTGGACCACATACATCAGTATGTATGATTTCCAATAAATCAGTTGCTCGCTCCATAGTTCTGGAGAACAGCGTTTTAGTCATCTTGCCCATGAGGCACGGTTCACAAGTACCAAGTGATTCATAATCAAGTGGTTCCAGAAGTCCATCAGTATGGAGTTTCTTCATGCGCTTTACACCAATATGACCCAAACGGCAGTGCCACAAATAAGTTGCACTATCATTATCAACTCTGCATCTTTTGGCTTCAACATTATGAATATGTGTATCACTAATATCGAGATTTAATAAAAATAGACCACTCTTCAAGGGTGCATGACCATAAAAGATATTACTCATATAAATAGAACAACCATTATTCTCTGATTTAAATGAATAACCGTCTTGCATCAAACAAGATCTAGATATAATGTTCATGCTTAACGATGGCACCAAATAACAATTATTCAGGTCTATAACTAATCCTGATGGTAGATGTAGAGGTAGCGTGCCGACCGCGATCACATCGACTTTGGAACCATTTCCCACGCGCATCATCACCTCGTCCTTAGCCAATCTTCGCTTAATCCGTAGTCCCTGTTTCGAGTTGCAAATATTAGCAACAGAACCAGTATCAAATACCCAGGTGCTACTGCGAGCATTAGTAAGGTACACATCAATAACATGTATATCACATATACCTTTGTTCACTTTGCCATCCTTCTTATCCGCCAAATACTTGGGGCAGTTCCGCTTCCAGTGTCCAGTCTTCTTGCAGTAGAAGCACTCAGTCTCAGGCTTAGGTCCATACTTGGGTTTCTTCTCTTGAGCAGCAACTTGTTTGTTGTTCTTCTTGAAGTTCCCCTTCTTCTTCCCTTTGCCCTTTTTCTTGAAACTGGTGGTCTTGTTGACCATCAACACTTGATGCTCCTTCTTGATTTCTACCTCCACAGCTTTTAGCATTGCGAAGAGCTCGGGAATAGTCTTGTCCGTCCCTTGCATATTATAGTTCATCACGAAGCTCTTGTAGCTTGATGGCAGTGATTGAAGAATTCTGTCAATGACACTATCATCAGGAAGATTAACTCCGAGTTGAATCAAGTGATTATTATACCCAGACATTTTGAGTATGTGTTCACTGACAAAACTATTCTCCTCCATCTTACAGCTATAGAACTTATTGGAGACTTCATATCTTTCAATCCGGGCATTTGCTTGAAATATTAACTTCAACTCCTGGAACATCTCATATGCTCCATGACGTTCAAAACATCGTTGAAGACCCGGTTCCAAGCCGTAAAGCATGGCACACTGAACTATCGAGTAGTCATCAGCTTTGCTCTGCCAGGCGTTCTTAACGTCGTCAGTTGCATCTGCAGCAGGCCTGGCACCCAGCGGTGCTTCCAGGACGTAATTCTTCTGTGCAGAGAAAGGATAATCCTCAAGTTACGGACCCAGTCCATGTAGTTGCTACCATCATCTTTCAACTTAGCTTTCTCAAGGAACGCATTAAAATTCAACGGAACAACAGCACGAGCCTTCTATCTACAACAAACATAGACAAGAAAAATACTATCAGGTACTAAGTTCATGATAAATTTAAGTTCAATTAATCATATTACTTAAGAACTCCCACTTAGACAGACATCTCTCTAGTCATCTAAGTGATCACGTGATCCAAATCAACTAAACCATGTTCGATCATCACGTGAGATGGAGTAGTTTCAATGGTGAACATCACTATGTTGATCATATCTACTATATGATTCACGTTCGACCTTTCGGTCTCCGTGTTCCGAGGCCATATCTGTATATGCTAGGCTCGTCAAGTTTAACCTGAGTATTCCGCGTGTGCAACTGTTTTGCACCCGTTGTATTTGAACGTAGAGCCTATCACACCCGATCATCATGTGGTGTCTCAGCACGAAGAACTTTCACAACAGTGCATACTCAGGGAGAACACTTCTTGATAATTAGTGAGAGATCATCTTAAAATGCTACCGTCAATCAAAGCAAGATAAGATGCATAAAGGATAAACATCACATGCAATCAATATAAGTGATATGATATGGCCATCATCATCTTGTGCTTGTGATCTCCATCTCCGAAGCACCGTCGTGATCACCATTGTCACCGACGCGACACCTTGATCTCCATCGTAGCATCGTTGTCATTTACGCCATCTATTGCTTCTACGACTATCGCTACCGCTTAGTGATAAAGTAAAGCAATTACAGGGCATTTGCATTTCATACAATAAAGCAACAACCATATGGCTCCTGCCAGTTGCCGATAACTTCGGTTACAAAACATGATCATCTCATACAATAAAATATAGCATCACGTCTTGACCATATCACATCACAACATGCCCTGCAAAAACAAGTTAGACGTCCTCTACTTTGTTGTTGCAAATTTTACGTGGCTGCTATGGACTGAGCAAGAACTGTTCTTACCTACGCATCAAAACCACAACGATAGTTCGTCAAGTTAGTGTTGTTTTAACCTTCACAAGGACCGGGCGTAGCCACACTCGGTTCAACTAAAGTTGGAGAAACAGACACCCGCCAGCCACCTATGTGCAAAGCACGTCGGTAGAACCAGTCTCGCGTAAGCGTACGCGTAATATCGGTCCGGGCCACTTCATCCAACAATACCGTCGAACCAAAGTATGACATGCTGGTAAGCAATATGACTTGTATCACCCACAACTCACTTGTGTTCTACTTATGCATATAACATCTACGCATAAAACCAGGCTCGGATGCCACTGTTGGGGAACGTAGTAATTTCAAAAAAAATCCTATGCACACGCAAGATCATGGTGATGCATAGCAACGAGAGGGAGAGTGTTGTCTACGTACCCTCGTAGACCGAAAGCGGAAGCGTTAGAACAATGTGGTTGATGTAGTCGTACGTCTTCACGGCCCGACCGATCAAGCACCAAAACTACGGCACCTCCAAGTTCTAGCACACGTTCAGCTCGATGACGATCCCCAGACTCCGATCCAGCAGAATGTCGGGGAAGAGTTCCGTCAGCATGACGACATGGTGACTATCTTGATGTTCTACCATCGCAGGGCTTCGCCTAAGCACTGCTACAATATTATCGAGGACTATGGTGGAGGGGGGCACCGCACACGGCTAAGAGATCAAGAGATCAATTGTTGTGCCTAGAGGTGCCCCCTGCCCCCGTATATAAAGGAGCCAAGGGGGAGGGGGCGGCCAGCCAAGGAGGGGCGCGCCAAGGGGAGTCCTACTCCCACCGGGAGTAGGACTCCCTTCTTTCCAAGTTGGAATAGGAGAAGGGGGAAGGAGGAGGGAGAGAGGAAGGAAAGGGGGGGCGCCGCCCCCCTCTCCTTGTCCTATTCGGACTAGGGGGGAGGGGCGCGCGGCCCAGCCCTTGACTCCTCTCCTCCTCTCCACTAGGGCCCATGTAGGCCCATTAAGCCCTCGGGGGGTTCCGGTAACCTCCCGGTACTCCGGTAAAATCCTGATTTCACCCGGAACACTTCTGATATCCAAATATAGGATTCCAATATATAAATCTTCATGTCTCAGCCATTTCAAGACTCCTCGTAATGTCCGTAATCTCATCCAGGACTCCGAACAAACTTCGGTACATCAAAACTCATAAACTCATAATATAACTGTCATCGAAACCTTAAGCGTGCGGACCCTACGGGTTCGAGAACTATATAGACATGACCTAGAACTGTTTCCGGTCAAAACCAATAGCGGAACCTAGATGCTCATATTGGATCCTACATATTCTACGAAGATCTTTATCGGTCAAACCGCATAACAACATACGTTGTTCCCTTTGTCATCTGTATGTTACTTGCCCGAGATTCGATCGTCGGTATCCTAATACCTAGTTCAATCTCATTACTGGCAAGTCTCTTTACTTGCTACCTAATGCATCATTCCGTAACTAACTCATTAGCTACATTGCTTGCAAGGCTTATAGTGATGTGCATTACCGAGAGGGCCCAGAGATACCTCTCCGACAATTGGAGTGACAAAACCTAATCTTGAAATACGCCAACTCAACATGTACTTTTGGAGACACCTGTAGAGCTCCTTTATAATCACCCAGTTACGTTGTGACGTTTGGTAGCACACAAAGTGTTCCTCCGGTAAACGGGAGTTGCATAATCTCATAGTTATAGGAACTTGTATAAGTCATGAAGAAAGCAATAGCAACATACTAAACGATCAAGTGCTAAGCTAACGGAATGGGTCAAGTCAATCACATCATTCTCCTAATGATGTGATCCCATTAATCAAATGACAACACATGTCTATGGTTAGGAAACACAACCATCTTTGATTAATGAGCTAGTCAAGTAGAGGCATACTAGTGACATTAAGTTTGTTTATGTATTCACACATGTATCATGTTTCCGGTTAATACAATTCTAGCATGAATAATAAACATTTATCATGATATGAGGAAATAAATAATAACTTTATTATTGCCTCTAGGGCATACTTCCTTCAGCGTGCCATCAATTCGACGAGCGCAACGGTCCCGTCGTTGATGAGCCTGCGCCCATTGTTGGCAGGTATCTACCTTATGAGGTTGGGTGCCCTGCTTTCACTCATGAGTCGCGACAAGTCCGTTGGTTATCTGTCCGGGCGTTCAATCCAGAAGTACCAGAAAAGTACGACGGCAGGCTGAACCCTGCAGAATTCTTGGGCATCTACACGATTGCGGTGCAAGAAGCCAGGGGAAGAGATGAAAAGATCCTCGCCAACTACTTCCCATTGGTACTCAAGCCCAATGTGAGGTCTTGGGTGATGAATACGCCAGAGAACTCCATCTCCTCATGGTCTGATCTCTGCAACAAGTTTGTTGGTGCCTTCACCAAAGGACAAAAGGGCCCTGGACGGCCTAGCGACTTGCAAGTGATCCCACAGAGCGAGGGTGAAGATCTATGCAGATATAACAGAGATTCAGCCGTGTGCACCACAGCATACCAGATGTACACTCGACGGCTGTGATTGCCGTGTTCCACACAAACGTGCACAATCGAAAGAAGCGGGAAAAGATGAACATCCGGTTGCCAAAGACCGTCAACGAGCTCTATATGTTGGCGGACAAATGTGCATGAGCTGAGGAGGGGAGAAGACTTCCCAGGGAAGATGTTGGCACTAAAGTTGATTCTAAGGATGACGACGCCGTCACCCTGAAAAAGAAAGGCAGAAAGCAATTGAAAGCGCAAGGGCAAGGCACTAGTGGAAGGCTCCGATAATCCTAACGCCGCCAAGAAATCTAAAACAGAGAGCTCCGGCAATGAAGCCGCTGCACGCGCTGGTTTCCAGGAAGCCGCGACAGGAGAGAAGACCGGCAAGTCTGACGGGCAGTACTGCAAAATCCATCGCACCAAGGGCCATGATCTCCAAGAGTGCTAGCAGGTTGAGAAACTTGCTGAAAAACAAAAAGTTGAGTATGAGAAGCGTGACAAGGAGAAAGGCCAGGATGGTGCTAGTGGATCTGACAAGAAGGGCCGTGGCGGCCGAGGAGGGCGCCGCGGCAAGGCCAAACCATAGAAAGAGAAACCTGCTAGAGGTCGTGAGAAGAAAGAGGAAGATGATGGAAGTGAAGAAGAGGATGACGATGACGAATCCAACGACCATGAATTCAGAAGGCAACGAAAGACATGTGCATTAATGGGGGTGCATCTTTGCATTCCTCTCGCAGCCAACTCAAGCAGTGGGCGTGAGAAGTTAACGCGGCAAAACCAACAATAGACACCCAGAAACCACTCACATGGTCACACACGCCTATCATTTTCTATGTCGAGGACCACCCTGATCGGGTGTTTGCCATTGTTGGTCTCGCCAACAATTCGCAACCTCCAGGTCACGAAAATGCTAGTTTACGGTGGGGTTGGTCTGAACTTGATTTCTCCAGAAGTAATCAAGAGGTTGCAAATTCCCGACGAAGAGCTCGAGAAGACAGGGACATTCCAAAGAATCAACCCTGGGAGAAGCCGGTGCCGTTTGGCGGGGAATTGAATTACATGACTAAAAAGATTGTGTTTGATGTGGTGAAGATCCCCTTGCTGTTTAATTGAATTCTGGTCCGCCCAGCTTTGGCTAAATTTATGGCAGCATCCCTCTATGCCTACAACACATCGAAGATGTTAGGGCCGATGGGTGTCATTTCCATCAACTCAGATAAGAAGGATGCGTTCATGTGCGTCGACAAGCTATACAGGTATGTGGTTGCAGCAAAAGCCACCAAGGCGTCGGCTCCCGCCAAGAAGAAGAAAAGCAAGAAGTCTGATAAGACCTCTGGTAAGAATTTCGGGAAGCGCACCTCTTCGGAGTGCTGCACGCCTGTTGAAGACTTGCCGGAGAGCTCTACCGGCAAGAAATCCAAAGCCACTACACCAGCAACGAAGAAGGTGCCGACGAGGAAGGATGGCACTAGCAGTACCTTCACCGTTAGTTCCACCCTTGATAGCAAATAGGAAAGCGCGCTCGTTACCTTCCTACGGGCGAATGTCGATGTGTTTGCGTGGCAACCATCTGACATCCCCGGCGTTCCTAGGGAGGTAATTGAGCACCACCTTGTTGTCTGTCCCCACGCTCGACCCGTCAAGCAAAAGGTTAGGAAGCAAGCTTTGGAGCGGCAATAGTTCATTGCCAAGGAAATCAAGAAACATGAAGTAGCAGGCTTAGTTAGCGGTGTACTACATCCAACTTGGTTAACAAACCCAGTTGTTGTGCGAAGGCAAATGGAAAGTGGAGACTTTGCATCGACTACACTGATCTCAATAAAGCATGCCCAAAGGACCCTTTCCCGTTGCCGCGCATTGGTCAAATTATAGACTCTACTGCCGTCTATGATTTGCTCTCATTCCTTGATACATATTCTGAGTACCATCAGATATTCATGGCCAAGAAGGATGAGGAGAAAACCACATTCATTACTCCATGTGGCACATACTTCTTTGTGTGTATGCCTTTCGGTTTAAAGAGTGCTAGTTCAACATTTGCGAGAACAGTCCAAATTGATTTTGAGCCCCAGCTGTATAGAAATGTGGAAGCATATATGGATGATATAGTGGTCAAAACCAAGGACAAATCAACCCTCGTTCAAGATCTAGATAAAACATTTGCAAATTTGCGCAAGATCAATTTGAAGCTCAAGCTCGAGAAGTGTGTCTTTGGTGTTCCATCCGGCAAACTTCTCGGGTTCTTTGCATCTCAACGTGGAATCGAAACAAATCCCGACAAGATCAAAACAATAGAGCAGATTCAAGCACCAAAAAATGTCAAGGATGTGCGGCGTCTTGCCGAGTGTGTTGCTACCTTAAGTAGGTGATCCATCTGACTCGCAACAAAAAAGAAATAGCGGCGCGTCTATGTCGCCCGCGAGCATGCTACAAGGAGTCATTGTCGTCATCCCAGCAGAGATGTGGGTCTGACGCCATGCTGACAACATTTGAGTTTAGTTTATTCTTTTTTTATTTACATTTTAATGCACATATTAAAAAAACTAAAATTCACTTAAGAATTGAAAGCCATTAATTTTAGAAAAGTTAAGATAGCATAAAAATAGTTAGTGCAATTTAAAAAATCTGTAAGCAGAATCTTTTAAAAATGTGTATACAATATAAAACAAATGTTTGAGTCATTTAAAAAATGTTTCGCACCATCGAAAAAGGCACCTGATATTTTAAACAAATATTCATCATTTAAAAAAATGTTCATGGCATTTACAAAATGCTTATGCAATAATTTTTCCCATAGGTTTTAAAAAATGTTTATTTCCAATAAATAAATGTACATGATTTTTAAAGAAATACATGTTTCCGGAAAGTGCCTGTGAATTTTTTATAAATGTTTATACAATGTAAAAAGTATTGCATAGCTTAATTCTCTTTATTGTCGTTAAAAAAATGCACAACGTCTATTGGGAAAATGTTGTCCTGTATTCAAAATATGTATTTTAAAACAATACATCATGTATTTGAAAATTTCTAACGTGTGTCAAAAAAATGTTTTGCATGTTGTGCACTAAAAATGTACATTTGTACTGAGAAAAGGTAGACGTGTGTTAGAAAACCCCTATAAAATCGACAAAGAAACGAAAAGAAAAGCAAAGAAGACCAAAGAAATATAAGAATAACAAAGAAAAAAGGAAAATAATTCAAAATACAAAAAACAAAGTATAACCATGAAGGAAAAATCCTAAGAAAAACCGATAAAAAAACAAAAGAAAAGAAAACAGAAAACCCCCTGAAGAAAGCCGAATCAGAGCGAACCTAAGGTGACACTAGAGGCAGTGAGTGACCTGCGCCAATAGGAATCGGTATGAGCGAATCATAGCTCTTGTGGTTTATATCTCGCTTCATGGAAGACAGTAGATCGCATCGCTGCAGCGAAACAGGTAGTGGGCCAGCCTACGAACCATGTGGTAATGCCGAGCTAACATCGGACATGCGTTATTTTCCCTTTCTTTATAGTTTTCAAATACTCCCTCCGTTCCAAATTACTCGTCGTGGTTTTAGTTTCAAATTACTCGTCGTGGTTTTAGTTCAAATTTGAACTAAAACCACGACGAGTAATTTGGAACGGAGGGATTAGTAAATACATATATTATTAAAATCATTTTTTTAATTTTCTTAAAAGTGTTGCACATTTTTTCCGTAAATTTCAGAGTACAAAAAAGTTCGCTCAATATTTAGAAAAGAGGTAATATCATTTGGAGTCACTAAACTTGCGTCGGATGTGCAGTTTGGTGCTTGATCTTTTTAATTACGGATTTTTGGTCATCAAACTTGTCATTTGGTGCAAATACGGCACTCCATTCCATCGCGTGTGAGTATTCGCCCGCTGACGTGGCTGCACAGGTCCACTGTCAGCGACCTACGCCGTTTCGGGGCGACGCGTGTGGCTTTTTTGCATGAACCCCCTATAATTAATTTTATTTGTTCTGACTGAACTAAAGATAACTGAACTTGCTGAACGCACTAATCTTATTGAATGTTCTGATGATAACTGAAGATAGCGATTATTGAACTTGCATTTGGTGCTCTGGAGCGTGGTCACCGGCGTGCTTATATACCATGCGTCGTGGGTGATAGACATGGCAATACAAAAGAGGTGGTGGAGAGAAATGAGCA
This sequence comes from Triticum dicoccoides, assembly GCF_002162155.2. NCBI lineage: Eukaryota > Viridiplantae > Streptophyta > Magnoliopsida > Poales > Poaceae > Triticum > Triticum dicoccoides. Next base: position 435,083,646 of record NC_041387.1, read on the forward strand.
GAATCCTCTCATTACCCAACTCTATACGGTGGCAAGTTATATTGGCAGGTCTTCTGTTCCATTCCCAGGCCACTGATTTTTGGCCTGACATATGCATACAGTGACCACCATCATTAACAACACAAATGCATTTAGTAAATATATACGGAATATTACAACGAAAATGCAGTACAGCTTGGTACTGAATTTAACCATGAAATTGTCACAAAAAATTCTATTGCACACAGCTCTGTACTGAATTTATCCATGAACTTTTTGCGCACAGTGACCATCATCATGAAGCAGACATATGCATACTACTAAATAACAACATATATCATTTGCGACAAGGAAATCATCCATAATTAACAGGGAGAGATATAGCCAAAACAAGTTCATTTGCCTTCCAAACTTAAACAGAACAAGGTCTTCTTTTTCGTTTTTACCCAAGCAAAAGGAGCGGTTCATTCATGAACTATGCTGAAGAAAAGTTCATTCATAAAGCAGATAAAACTAATTCGCGCGGGGGGGGGCTGTGAAAAAACACTGCACGCGTCGCCCCGAACGGCGTAGGTCGCTGACATTGGACCCGTGCAGCCACATCAGCGGGCAGATACTCGCACACATTCGAATGGAGTGACTGTATTTGCACCAAATGACAAGTTTGATGACCGAAAACCCGTATTTTGAAAGATTTGGCACCAAATTGCACATCCGATGCAAGTTTAGTGACTCCCAGTGATATTACCTCTTTAGAAAATGTTTCTGTTATTCAAAAAAAATGTACATGACACTAGAAAAATCAATCGTAGGTTTCAAAAAAATGTGTGCAACATTTTTAGAAATGCTATAGAATGTAAAAAAGTTTGTTTAAATAAAAATTTATTTCATACCATTTGAAAAATGTATGTTACATTTAGAAAAATGTTCAGGTGTTCCAAACAAAATGTTTGTGACATTTAAAAAATGTTTATCCAGTGTAAAAAGATGTTCGCATAGTTATTCCTTCTTCGGTCTGCCTCCACCCCCTTAATGAATGATTGAAGATCTTGCTTCCCCCTTGTGTCTTACCAAGGACTAAGGTCTCACTTGTGGCAAAAAAAAATCTACCATCCCACCCAACCTAACTCGGGGGTCGGGGGTGAAGGTTCCTCTCAGAGACTGGTCAAAAGAAATGTTACATATCATACAAAAAAACGTTTCAATGTGTATTCGAAAAACCTTAAAACACGTATTCAAAAAACTGTTCAAAGCAAGTACTTGAAAAAAGATAATCATATATTTAAAAATATTAAACTTATATGAAAATTGTTTCAGATGTATAAGGAAAATTGTTCGTTGTGTGTGAAAAAAAGTAGATATTAAAATATTTATTTAAAAACAATCTTAATCATATATTCCACAAATGTTTATCATGTATTTGAAAAATATTAAACATGTACAAAAGTATGTTCTTGATGTATATGAAAAATTTATAATGTGTATAAAAAATTATACATGTTGACAAATAATAGAGAAGGAGAATAAAAAAGTAAAACCAAAGAAATAAAAATAAAAGTTCAAAGAAACCGAAAAAAAGGGAAACATATGTAAAATAGCGAAACCAAAAGAAAATTGATGAAAACCAAGAAAAACAAAGAATGCCAAGAAAACAAAAAAGAAACAGAAAAAGACCACACATACAAAGTCGGTTTAACACGGACAGATTTTTTGCCCAGTCTATTTAACATGGACAGATGGACGCACATACAGGAAAACCAGTTGTCTACTGAAAACTGAAACAAAAAAAAAACCAGGCCTCGACCCAACTAGCACTCCGTGTAGGCGAGCCTTTCTTCCACGTGGCTTTAAGCGAGATATAGCTTCAGGTAGGATTTGGTGTGTGCGCTGACACACACGTCAATCTTCTGGGAGCATTCGTATTTTACAGACAGCAACTAGTTAACGAGCGCTTCTCTGGGAGTCTTGTAACAATCAGCGTCACTTGGCGCGCTCTCAGCCATTCGCCACATGTCGCGCTCTGGGCGCTCCTTTCAGAATTTTTTTTATTTTTCCGCACGCGTTTTCAGCTTTTTAAACGTTTTTTTTTCTGTTTTTTCCGCCTTTTGGTTTTTCACCGGTCTTCCTTACCTTTACCTTTACGATAAAAAAAATCAAAAATCTTTTTTTTTCCGTGAAAAAATGCATTTTCTTTTTTTTTTCTTTCGCAAGAGTCACAATTTTGCTTTCGCGAGAGTCACGGTCGTGTCTCTTGGATACGAAAAGAAAACA
>NC_041387.1:435086265-435095976 GCF_002162155.2 Triticum dicoccoides
TTTTTTCTTTCGCGAGAGTCACAGTTGTGCTTTCGCGAGAGTTACGGCCATGCCTCTCGGAAACAAAAAAAGCACGTTTTCTGTCTTTTTTTCTTTTGCGAGAGTCACGGTTTTGCTTCCACGAGAGGCACGTTGTGCTTTCGCGGGAGTCGCGGCCATGTCTCCCTGAAACGAAAAAAAACGCGGTTTCTCTTCTTTTTTTCCTTCTGCGAGAGTCACGGTTTTGCTTCCGCGAGAGGCACGGCTGTGATTTCGTGAGAGGCATGGGCGTGCCTATTTCGAAAAGGAAAAAAAACCCTTACTCCCGGTTCGATTTTTTCGTCTGGTTTTTTCATTAAAAAAGGTTCGTCAAAACCTATCAACATGGGATCTAGTTTTAAAGATCTCGACGCGAGGAATCCAACGGTGAAAGCGGTTCGAGATTTGGACGCACGGTTGGTAAGATAAAACGTTCTGAAATGGATCTACGAAAAAAGAGAAAACTCCCAGGTTGCGACAAGTGACGGGTCGCAACCAGGGGAGTTGGAGTGATCTTTGCAACGAGTACTCCTCAACTAGTGATTTCGTATTTTACATCACTAAATTGTGTTTTTTTGCGGGTACACTAAATTGTGGTCAGAGTAAATTATACCCCATGAAAAAGTGTTTGTTTGCATCATCAAAAACTTCTAACTCCAACAGATAATGTAAAATGAGGCACTAGTGCTCAATAGATGATGTTAAATTCCAACGACTACATTATTTCAAACATGCCAAGTTGATTTCAAACAAACATAGTTCATACTACAACCATAAAACATAGATCATAGCAATACTACTTCGTACTAATTCTACTTGATCATCATGAAACATACAAATTACACGCCGTGATCTCTCACTAGCCGAACGCGTCGGTGGTGGGTTGTAGAGTCGTGGAGCTCCTCGTCCTCCTTCTTCGAGTCGGATCGACGGGGATAACCGCCAAGGGGCCAACCTCGTCATCCTGCTTCTTTGTCTTCTTCTGCTCAGTCAAACGTTTCCAATAGTACCCCAGCTCGCTTTGGACATACTGCAGATTTGGGGTCATGCAGCAGCGGGGAAGTGGTGGATCTGGCGGCGGCAGGGATGGGATGGACGGATCCGCGGTGGCAGGGATGAGAAGGACGGATCCGACGGCGGCGAGGGTGCAACGGGTGGCACGACAATCACATGGGGGTGGTGGAAAATGAAGTTTCAGCGGCGGTTGGGCGTTCAAGTGCCCTGTTTACCTCTAGAGTAAACTTGGACTAATTTTTTTGCATCTACGTCATTTGTTGGATGGCATGGTGATGTAAAATTTGGTTATTTTTTGCATTTAGAGCATCTTCAATAGATGATGTAGATGTAAAAATAATTAACTTTTACATCACCAAGGTCTAAAAATGTCGATCCAACAGATGATGTAGATGTATATATTTTTACATCACCTACTCCAAGTGGTGTAAAATACAACACTTCGAGATCCAAGTTTGTTTCACCTGCCACCTAGTGATGTAAAACTCCCAACCGCGCGCCAATCGCTAACTGCCATTTCCCGCTCCACCCACCGCTTACCCATCCCCATGCCTTTCCGCACACCCACCGTCATGAAACCCGCCCACCGAACCCCACCGCCGCCAGATCCGGCCTCCCCCTCCCCCTGCCGGCGGTTCCGCCTCCGCCTGGCCGCTTTTTTGCCATCGCCTGATTCGACCTCCCCCCACTGCCCCGCCGCGCTTGATTTGAGTTGCACACACGCTATCACGTCGCCGCCCGATTCGAGCTTCTCCCGCCACTACCAATCCGCCGCACGATTCGAGTTCCCACCGCTGCATTTGAAGCTCAACACTCGGGCACCACCCAGCTCCTCGCCGCTCGGCCACCGCCATGCCGCCGACGAAAATCTCGAAGAGCAAGACTGGCTTCTACAAGGTGCGGAAAAAGCCGTCCTAGAACTTCGACGTGGATTCGTGCGATGGCTATCTCTACTAGATCGATGCGTTCGAGTCCGCCGACGTGCCTGCGTGTGCGTACGACATCGCGCTATGGCGTTTCGGCCGGCCGAGGCATGAGATGAACTTCTCGGAGGGCGAATCCCGGGCGGACGCATAGTTCATTGGGTGGAAGAATATTACCATTCGGCGGATGGACGAGAATATGGAGGAGGAGCAGGAGAAGAAGAAGCCGGCGATTCTCGTTACTCCCGGCGATAGTGACGACACGATGATGGCGAGGCCGAGCAGAAGAAGGGGGTGAAGAAGGAGGAGAAGGAGGCCGACCCCTCAATGGTGATCCCCGTCGAGTCTGACTCGTTGGACTCGGATGCCTCGGAGGAGTGCGACAACCCCAGCAAGGACGAATTCTAAGAGCAGTTCAAGAGCGACGACGAGTAGACTCGGAGTAGTAGTAGTTTGATGGGTGTAGTACTTCGAACTATGTTTATTTTTTTAAGGAGGGTCCTTGGGAGGAAGAAGGGGATGCGGACAATGTGTGGATGAAGATGATGACTTGCATCCGTAAGGTGGCCTCGGAGGAGTTTGGAGTGTCCAGGGGAAGGAGAAGCGAAGATAAGGATACCTGGTGGTGGAATGATGATGTCCAGAAGGCGATTAAAGAGAAGAAAGATTGCTTCAGACGCCTATACCTGGATAGGAGTGCAGACAACATAGAGAAGTACAGGATGGCGAAGAAGGCCGCAAAGCGAGCTGTTGGTGAAGCAAGGGGTCGGGCATATGAGGACCTCTACCAACGGTTAGGCACGAAGGAAGGTGAAAGGGACATCTATAAGATGGCTAAGATCCGGGAGAGGAAGACGAGGGATATTGGCCAAGTCAAATGCATCAAGGATGGAGCAGGCCAACTCTTGGTGAAGGACGAGGAGATTAAGTATAGATGGCGGGAGTACTTCGACAAGTTGTTTAATGGGGAGAATGAGAGTTCTACCATTGAACTGGACAACTCCTTTGATGAGACCAGTATGCGTTTTGTGCGGCGCATCTAGGAGTCTGAGGTGAAGCAGGCTTTAAAAAGGATGAAAGGAGGCAAGGCGATGGGCCCTGATTGTATCCCCATTGAGGTGTGGAAAGGTCTTGGGGACATAGCGATAGTATGGCTAACCAAGCTTTTCAACCTCATTTTTCGGGCAAACAAGATGCCAGAAGAATGGAGACGGAGTATATTAGTACCAATCTTCAAGAACAAGGGGGATGTTAGAGTTGTACTAATTACCGTGGAATTAAGCTGATGAGCCATACAATGAAGCTATGGGAGAGAGTCATTGAGCACCGCTTAAGAAGAATGACAAGCGTGACCAAAAATCAGTTTGGTTTCATGCCTGGGAGGTCGACCATGGAAGCCATTTTCTTGGTACGACAACTTATGGAGAGATATAGGGAGCAAAAGAAGGACTTGCATATGGTGTTCATTGACTTGGAGAAGGCCTATGATAAGATACCACGGAATGTCATGTGGTGGGTCTTGGAGAAACATAAAGTTCCAGCAAAGTACATTACCCTCATCAAGGACATGTACGATAATGTTGTGACAAGTGTTCAAACAAGTGATGTCGACACCGATGACTTCCCGATTAAGATAAGACTGCATCAGGGGTCAGCTTTGAGCCCTTATCTTTTTGCATTGGTGATGGATGAGGTCACAAGGAATATACAAGGAGATATCCCATGGTGTATGCTCTTTGCGGATGATGTGATGCTAGTTGACGATAGTCGGACGGGGGTAAATAGGAAGTTAGAGTTATGGAGACAAACCTTGGAATCGAAAGGGTTTAGGCTTAGTAGAACTAAAACCGAGTACATGATGTGCGGTTTCAGTACTACTAGGTGTGAGGAGGAGGAGGTTAGCCTTGATGGCCAGGTGGTACCTCGGAAGGACACCTTTCGGTATTTGGGGTCAATGTTGCAGGAGGATGGGGGTATTGATGAAGATGTGAACCATCGAATCAAAGCCGGATGGATGAAGTGGCGCCAAGCTTCTGGCATTCTCTGTGACAAGAGAGTGCCACAAAAGCTAAAAGGCAAGTTCTACAGGACGGCGGTTTGACCCGCAATGTTGTATGGCGCGGAGTGTTGGCCGACTAAAAGGCGACATGTTCAACAGTTAGGTGTGGCGGAGATGCGTATGTTGAGATGGATGTGTGGCCACACGAGGAAGGATCGAGTCCGGAATGATGATATACGAGATAGAGTTGGGGTAGCACCAATTAGGAGAAGCTTGTCCAACATCGTCTGAGATGGTTTGGGCATATTCAGCGCAGGCCTCCAGAAGCTCCAGTGCATAGCGGACGGCTAAAGCGTGCGGAGAATGTCAAGAGAGGGCAGGGTCGACCGAATTTGACATGGGAGGAGTCCGTTAAGAGAGACCTGAAGGATTGGAGTATCGACAAAGGGCTAGCTATGGACAAGGGTGCGTGGAAGCTTGCTATCCATGTGCCAGAGCCATGAGTTGGTTGCGAGATCTTATGGGTTTCACCTCTAGCCTACCCCAACTTGTTTGGGACTAAAGGCTTTGCTGTTGTTGTTGTTATGTTTGTTTCAAATGAACTTGCTATGTTTTAATTATGTTTGAAATAATGTAGTAGTTGAAGTAGTTTTACATTACCAAATATATATTATCTGTTGAAGTTGAGATTTTTATTGAAGATGTAAATTATAGAACATCTACTTTTACATTTCTAAATATACATTTTCTATTGGAGATGCTCTTACATCATTGTATTGGAGATGCTCTTACCCGTGAGCCCAGGGACAGAGGTTCGAGTTCAAGTTTCAACTTCGAAGCCTATTTACTGTAACCAGTAGAGACACAAACAGGTCATCATGTTTTCATGCTCTGTATACACTATATACATGACCTTATGCGGGCTTCTGTTAGTGAGAAAGGTCAGTTGAGATTGTGCGTCCTTTTTGCTGAAAACCATCCCATATTCCCATGTGTAAAGCAAGCAAAGGAAACATGCCATGTGCAGCGTGAAACTATAACCCTCATTAAGAACTCATCCGTTTGTCAATGGCATGTTTGCGCACCATCTAGCTTCAGTGCATGTAAACAGAGCTTCAATTAGTCACACAAGACTGAGATGTTCAGAGTTCAGTTCAGACTATCGCATACAGTACGTAGCAGCTTGTCAGCAATGGAGATTCAGACTGCAGATGAACTAAGGGCCTGTTCGGTTTGTAGGAATTTCAAAAGAAAAGGTACGGGAATCAAAAACGGAGGAAATGTACGAGAACCAGCGTTCGGCATGCAGGATTTTTGGCTTCACATTCCTATGGAAAGATTCCATAGCCTGTACTTTCACGGGAAAATAAAAATCCAACAAAGTAATGTTAGGATCTTTGAACACACCGCCAGTAGCGTCGACAGAGTTTTGGACCAGATTAGAGAAGATCTTCAAGTCTGGAGGGCAGCGGGGTGTGTTCTGGATCTTACTTTGTAAAAGCCTCTTATAAAAGCCTCTTGTAATTGGGGTGTTCTATCCTGGGGTGGCGCTCTCGGGAGGTCTTTCAGTGTGAGACCGTCTAGTCTGTCTGACCTTGTTGTACTTTTCTCCTCTTTCTAATAAAATTCGGCCAACAGCCCTTCAAAAATAAAAATCCAACGAGAGCTCTTGTTTTCGCGGAAGACCGAGGCAGACGAGCAATAACAATGGATGGAGCCTGACAGCTATACTGTGCATCCAAATAAAATATACCTTTCCTGTGCATACTTCAGCTTGGAGACAAAAGCAGCTACTCTGCATGCCGAATACTCACTCCGTTTCTAAATATTTGTCTTTTAGAGATTACAAATGGACTACCATATATGAATGTATATAGATATATTTTAGAGTGTATATTCACTTAGTTTGCTTTGTATGTAGTTATCTGTTGAAATTTCTAGAAAGATAAATATTTATAGGAATGGAGGAAGTAGATTATGTTTTGTACTCTGTACTTCACACTCCACACGTAAGCTGCCTCCTGTGTTATTCCTGCAGCCAGCCGAACGCGTTTCCCTCAAGCTTACCTATGTTTCTAGAACCTCTGTTTTGCTCCGTTTTCATTTTCTATTCCTATGATTTTTCAAGTTCCTATGTTTTAATACCCTTTGTGCCGAACAGGGCCTAAATCCTGCCGCGAAAACAATTTTAAGCAAACCAGAGAGGAAAATGCTCTAGATAGTACTCCCTACGTAAATAAATATAAGAGCACTAAGATCACTAAAATAGGGATCCAAATGCTCTTATATTTCTTTACAGAGGAAGTAGTACAATGCGTTGCTGCTTTGTGTTTATCTGACATGGAACGGTTGTTCCTGTGGTGCAGTCTCCTTGGTCCTTGTGGGGCGAAAGAAAAAGTGTTTCCATGGTCCATGCACGACACTGCACACAGCTTAGTTTAGGCGCTGCAGATGGTAACCTACCAACAAGCTCGTACAAATCACGAACATCATGCACCAGCCTATCGGTTTTCGCCCGATTTTCCGTTAATTAACCAGACAATTTTCTTCTTCTTAATTAATAGATGTGGCAAAACTTTTGCCTCGGTTTTTTTAAAAAAAAGAGAGAGCCTGGAAAATATGGCCATGGAACAGCTGCAAATTATTGCGCAAACCCTACCACATGACTAGCTACGTTACACAATGGTTGGTGTTCAAACGAGAGACATGCGTCGCTTCAGGGGCACATGCTGATTCTGATTGCAGGTAGACTGTTCGAAGCTTCCCTTTTCAAAAAGGAGTTGTCTACTCCACTGGCCACCACTGCATTTCCTATCCCGAAGAACCGGCTTAACCTAATGGATTCTTGCGCACGATCGGGACGCGCCAACAGCAAGGAAGCTGCTCGATCGAGACCCTTGTGTCTTAATGAATGGTTCCGGCCGTGACCACATAGAGCAGGGTACGTAGCCTAGGTTTGTGTGTTCCTCAAGCATGCTTGTGCAATCCCCCTATGAGAATTCGACATTCTTTGGTAACTTCAGTTCAAGCACACCTTTTTTTTTGCGAGAAAATTTCTGATCTATTCATCTTCAATCATGGCAGTACAACGAATACCAAAAATAATAAAAATTACATCCAGATCCATAAACCACCTAGCGACGACTACCAGCACTGAAGCGAGCCGAAGGCGCCCCGCCGTCATCGCCCCTCCATCGCCGGAATCGGGCACAACTTGTTGTAGTAGACAGTCGGAAAGTCGTCGTGCTAAGGCCCCGTAGGACCAGTGCACCAGAACAGCAACCGCCGCAGATGAAGAATAACGTAGATCAGAAAGATCCAATCCAAAGACACGCGAACGTAGACGAACAACGACGAGATCCGAGCAAATCCACCAAAGATAGATCCACCGGAGACACACCTCCTGTCACATCCTAGTTAGCCATGCATTAGAGTGTTGCATCATGTCTACTTTTTCATCAGAAACTTGAAATGGGGATGACAGAACCCCCAGTCCCCTCTGAAACCAACTAGGGTTTACTAAAAAAAACTTTTCAATGAACCTGAAATGCCCTTCTAAAATGCCCATCATTTTTGTCTTGGTTCAGAACCTCTGCCAAAAGTGGTGCACATTTTCCTAGGCCATCTTAGGGTTTTTGAATTAAATCATAAATATTTGAATTTGGGCATTTAAAATTATATAAAATATTTAAATGCTCAAATATCTCCAAACTAAAATGTTTCATGTTGGAAATAATCCAACTATGGACCAGGAGTAATTTGGTGATTTTAGGAGTTGCCTAAGTATTTTATTTAATTCAACAAAGTTGCAGAAGTATTAAAAAAAACAGAAACAGAAAGAAAAAGGGAAAACTTACCTGGCGCCACCACAGGCCCACCAGCCAGCCCACCTGGCCGGCCCAGCCCGGCCACCGCTCCAGCGAGCTGCTTGGCTTGCCAGGCAGGCAGCCAAGGTGCTCGGCGGCGGCACCGCAGCTCGCCACGCAGCTGCACGCCGCCCTGCCTCCCCCTCTCGCCGCCCTGATGGCCTGGACGAGCTCCACGTCGCGCCCCGACCCTCCTGGACACCTCCATTCGCCCCCAGTTCCTCTCCCTCGCGCTCCCACGCCATGGCCGACGCCACCGTCGCCGCACCGCCGCCGTAGCCGTGCTCCCCGTCGTCTCCACGCCGCGCCACCGTGTCCAGAAGCTCCGCCGTCCTCTACTTCTTCGAGCTAGCCGAGCCCCGAGCACTCGCGTGCCCCGAAGCCGCCGCACCAACCCGTCCCGAACCGCCATCGCCGGAGATCCCCTTCGCCGTCGCCGCCGCAGCAGCTTGTCCCCGACCACGCCGTCCTTTCCATCAAGACCGCAGTGAGCTGGGCTAACTTCCCCTTCCTCTCTTTCTCTCTCTCGTGCACCACAGCGAGCACACTAAGCTCACCCGCACGCGCCGTCGCGGACCTCTTCGCCGACGTGCTCCCGGCCATCCTCCGGCCACCTCGCCTTGTCCATCGCACTCACCACGCCGCGTTGGGGCTAACCATGCACTCACTGCACCTCACCGCACACTCTAGCCACGAGTTCGTCTTCAACCGAACTCCGGCGGCCGCCAAAGTCGCCGCCGGCGCCAACTCCGGCCACCCCGAGCCCAACCACCACCACCAATAGTCGCGGCTCAACCTCAGCAACACGTAGATGCCTTCCGCCGTCCATTTGGTTGCCGGAATGGCAAAAAGCACTTTCGCCGCCGCGTCGGGCTCGCCGGCGGCTAGACGCCGGCGTGTTTGACTCTGACTTTGACCACGGGTGGGCCCCGGTTGACCCCCTAGGTCTATGACATGTGGGGCCCCCTCTGTTAATTAATCCAGTTAGTTTAAATCTAATTTAGTTAAACTAATTGAATACTGACATGCGGGACCCACTGGTCAGTTTGACCTGGACCAGCCCGTTGACCACTGACGTCATCATGACGTAGTGCTGACGCAGTAATTTAATTACTGGAATTATTTTTACACAGGAAATTCCAGAATATTATTTAAACTTCAAAAATTCATAACTTTTATTCTGTAACTCCAAATTGGACAAATTATATATGAAAAATGATCAGAAAAATCCAATCTTTCCATCTGTACTGGTTTCATGCATGTTTAAACAAGATAACCTGCTGATTATCACAGAACAAGATAAAACACCTTAAATGGCAACTTATGAGTTTGAACTTTGAATCAATGGTTCAAATTAGTTCAAACCCATCTGTTCCTAGTTGCATTAGCCCAATACACTCATTTTGCCATGTCTCATGCATGCATCATATTATTGCATACTGTTTGGTAATGTTTGTGTATCGGTGCTCTCTGCGGCAGGTTCTGCCCCCGAGGAGTACCGTGATAACCCCGACGAAGAGCAATACCAGTGCACCGACCCGTCAGGCAAGCAACCAACCATTTGATCATATCGATACAATCCCATGTTCTCGCTCCTGCTCTCTTTTACTGCATTAAGACAACGCGTTTCAAACTGCTGTGTGCTACGGTAGTTGAACCCATTTCCTCTGCATGACCTGTCATTGCCACAGTAACTAGATGAAACCCACTAGCATGTGTAGGAGTTGTTTGAGCCATATGTATGTGTTGTTCCTACCTTGCTATGCCTGCTATGCTTAGAGTCGTGTCAGGTCTGGTTCATCTGGGTGATGGGCTAGAGTGAAATGTTTATGTCGGTAATGAGAGTGGTGTGGTGAACACGATTTGGTAAAGGTATCGATGAGAGGCCATG
>NC_041387.1:435096029-435097188 GCF_002162155.2 Triticum dicoccoides
AGCACTGAGATCTGTATGTGTGATTTAAGAATCAGCTACTACCATGCATTGGGCCCGAAACCAATGGACCCTCTCGGCTTCTTATTCACCCTAGTTCTCCATCCAGGAGTTGCAAGTAGTTTCTGGTGTTTGTAGCCTACTGGAGGCCGTGGACAGCGCTGACCGTAGGGGTGGGCTGTGATGTGGTAGGTACATGGCACGGTGTACCGAATACCCGTTAGTATCTCGGGAACCCTGTTCACATTGTTCGGGGCCGTATGGGAAACCTCGGCCGGACTCCCTGCGGATGGAACCTGGATAGGCGATAAACCTGGACTGGAGGCTTAGGTGATGAGGTAGGTCGTGGCCGACACCCACGTTGGGCTTCCGCTTGAAGGTTGCCGAGTACATGTCGTGTAAACGACGGTAAGTGGTGAGAGCGTGTATGAAGGAGTACACCCCTGCAGGGTTAACATGATCTATTCGAATAGCCGCGTCCGCGGTAAAGGACTACTTGGTTGCCTATACAGTTCATAGACAAGTAAATGGAAACTGTTAAAAGCCTCAAGATAAGTGTGAGTGCCGAGGATGGCTCTTCCGTAGGAAGACGGAGGTGGATCCTCGGTAGTGTATTGAAGTGGTGAGTAGTGGACTCGTGTGCGAAAAACCATTTCAAGTTGAAGTATCGTAGGATAGTCTAGCCAAGAGTCAAAGCTGGCTTGCTGCAATAACTCCACCAACCCTTCTTGATAATATGCATGTATGTAGGATCTGATGTAAGTCTTGCTGAGTACCTTTGTACTCATGTTGCTATAATTTACATTTTTACAGAAGACGCTGCAACCCCTTCTGATGGGTTCTATGTAGACGTTGACATCAACGAGTAGGCTAAAGGCCCAGGTGGTGACCCTGAGCTTGTGAAGGACCATGTAGTATAGCTAGGCTTTCCAAGCCTCTTTTATTTTACTAAGTTGTCTGTACTCAGACAAGTTACTTCCGCTGCTGGTTTGTATGACTGTATGACTTGTATGTTGGGTCGTGAGACCCGTACCTTTGTGTATGTTATGTATGGCTCCCTGAGCCTTAAATAAAGTACTTGTGTCGTAGAGTTATGTTGTGATGCTTCGTTGTATTTGCACATATTGAGCATATTGTGTGTATGATTGAAATGCTTGGTATG
>NC_041387.1:435097719-435139870 GCF_002162155.2 Triticum dicoccoides
GAGTCCTGCTAGCCCAGTGCTACAGCCCGGACCCATTTGCTGATGACCGACACGTTCGAAGCTGGGTCATGGATGCCTGTCCCTGTAAGTCTGTGCCACTTTGGGTTTACGACTAGTCTTGTCAGCCCGGGCTCCTTACCATATGGATGCTAGCGACACTATCATATACGTGAGCCAAAAGGCGCAAACGGTCCCGGGCAAAGGTAAGGCGACACCCGTGGGGATACCGTGCGTGAGGCCGCAAAGTGATATGAGGTGTTACCGGCTAGATCGATGTGACATCGAGTCGGGGTCCTGACAGCGTTGGCATCAGAGCCGGACTGCCTGTAGGTTCTCCAAGCCAAACTGGTCGATGTTGAGTCTAGAAATTCTTTAGTTATATGTAGGGGAATTGTTTGTGGGTTGGAACGTAAGGCTCTTTTTACTCCTTTATCTTATGACATTCTGATTTGAGTCAGTCCATTCTTCCACCGGGGGTTAAGGAATTAGGATCTATAATCTCTATCAGGATCACGTGTTACTAATCAGTAGTACCTTATAAGTTTGATGGATACAAGCCTAGTTCAGTTCTACTACCACATTATGTTGTTAGAATGGATTCAGAACTTGATACGATGATGTTGAGTGTGTACGAAATCCTTTGTCAAATGTCTCAAATCCTTCTTGAGCATTTACAGCTGTTATGCTGCCGAAATTTTGCTAGAAATTCTAATGCCTTTGCATTATGATTGTGCTTTCAGATGGCCACTCGCGACCTCAATCAAGTGGTTCGCCTGACTCGATGCCTAGATGTACCCGGCCATACCGCCAAGTTGGTCAGGGTAATGACTGAGGCTGGATACAGTTGGTATCCTGAGTACACGGTCGAGGAGCAATTTCGGGACTTCAATCAAAGCCAGTATCTCTGCACTGTCAGGATATTTCCATCTTATCCTGGATCCACCGAGCCCCTTCACTGCTCCTATGGACTCGGGGTTACTATTGAGATGGCTGTGCAGGACGCCGCCTACTCTATGATGACCATTATGCGAGTCAGATCTGGGCTATTTCGGGACTCTGATTTCCGGTATATGCCAGGATCACTTCCGGGAGCACAAGGGTATCTCCAGGCTATCTATGCTGACCCCACCCAGGAGGATTCACGGACTCGCACCACTGCTGAGATGCTCGAGGATAAGGACCGTGAAAATCGGGCCTTGAGGTTAGAGCTCTTCAATACCCGTGCTGACCACTGGGCTACTTTGACTCGGTTTGCACGGGCGGTGCAAGCTGGATATTCAGATATGCGCGATCTCTATCCTGTGAGATCTGCTCTGCCAGACGTGATGGGTTGGCGTGATGTAGGAGGCATCACCCCACCTCGCGGTCCCCGCAGGCCACCGTCTGTTGGTCCAAGGCCTCATCCTAGCCCCTATGGTCCACAAGCTCCGCGAGATCGTCTGTTTCCGGATGATCATGTTGAGCTTCCAGGCTATGGAGGTGACTTCTACAAGGACTACTACGGATCGGTCTGAGTTAGTGGTAGTATCACTAGTTCGCACTAGCTGTGTCGTCTATCGTCCCGCGTGACTCGTGGGATATGACCTAGTTTGTACTCTTTCCGGAGGTGTAGAAAAATAATGTATAGGAGCTTGGGATGCCTCCGATGAGATGTAATCCTCTTTTCACCGTAATAGTACTTTGTTTGGTCTTGTACTAAACCCTGTATGGTGTGTATGACGATGGAATAAAAGAAGCAGTTTCTGTATCTACCATGTCATACGGATGATCATCTTGCATTCCGAGTTATTCCCTACATTTTGTATCCTATGTTGGAATTTTATCATCCTGACTAAATCATTGTCTTGTTTACCTAGGATGGTCAACACGCGCGCTAACCCTGCTTCTCAAGAGCAGGCCGAAGGCAGTGAAGCCAGGGATGCAAATCTGCCTCATCCTCCTTCACTAGCCGAGGTTATGATGGAAGCTGAGAGAAACAAGCGGGAGACCAACCGTTTGTTAGAGCGTATTGAACAGAACACGGCACACCATCAGAGGACTAACGTGGTGTCACTCAGTGATTTTATCAAATTACATCCACCCACGTTCCACCACTCCGTCGAGCCTCTCGACGCTGATGACTGGCTTCGCAGTATCTCTCACAAACTGCGATCCGCGCTGGTAGCGGAGGCTGACAAGGTCACCTTTGCTGCATATCATCTTGAAGGCCCCGCCAGTCTATGGTGGGAGAATTATGGAGCTATGCGCCCGGCGGGCCATGTCACTACTTGGGCTGAGTTCAGTGAGGCTTTCCGTGAACATCACATTCCGGAGGGTCTCATGGACCGTAAACGTGAAGAATTTTGCAGTTTCACCCAAGGCCGACTCTCTGTGGATGCTTACAGCAGGGAGTTTGGTAATCTCGCACGATATGCAACTGAGGAAGTGTCTACTGATGCCAAGAAGCAAGCAAGGTTCCGTAAGGGCCTTAGTCCTGAGCTTCGCCGCGACCTCCGTCTGCATGAGTGCACATCTTTTCAGAAACTTGTCAACAAAGCCATCAGTGCTGAAACTGGTCAGACTGACTATGACGCAACACGCAAGCATGGCCGTGACATGGGTTCCTCATCCGGTGCTGGTCCTCAGAAGCGCCGCGTGTGGGTACCCAACACCGCCCTGCCACCCAGGTTCACACCGAGGCCATCTTTCCAAGCGCCTCGCCCTGTTCAACAGTCTGCTCCAGCCAAGCCCTATGGGGGTCCAACTAACAATGCTCCTCCACGTACCAGTTCCGTGACTTGCTTCAAATGTGGGGAATCTGGCCACTATATGCGTGAGTGTCCCCAGACCAATCCCAACCAGTCTGCTAAAGCTGTTGGCCGTGGCAAGCCGATAGGGAAAGTGTTCCACGCCAAGCCGGTCACCGCTTCACGTGGCCATGTCAACTGTATCTCTGCCGAAGAAGCTCAGGAGGATCCCAACGTCGTTCTCGGTACGCTTCTTGTTAATTGCCACCCGGCATCTGTTCTTTTCGATACAGGATCCTCTCATTCTTTTATATCTGAAAACTATGCTCGCTTGCATAACGTCGCATTCGGTGATATGCCAACCTCTATGGTAATTCAAACTCCGGGATCCAAATGGCAAACTTCTAGAGTAAGCCATGGGAATGAAATCCAAGTCGACAGACTTGTTTTCCTCGCGTCTTTGATAGCCCTTAAATCTTCAGATATTAATATCATTTTGGGTATGGACTGGATGTCAGCTCATCAAGCCAAAATTGATTGCTTCTCTAGGACTGTTCAACTCACCCATCCTTCGGGGAGGATAGTCAATGTCTTGACCCGAATAGCCAAGCGACAATTATATTCTCTTAACGCCAGCCCTTTGCCAGACCTTGAGGACGTGCCGGTAGTCCGTGACTTCCCGGATGTCTTCCCAGAGGAATTGCCAGGTGTTCCACCTGACAGGGATGTTGAGTTCGTAATAGACCTCATCCCCGGAACCGTTCCGATTGCTAGAAGACCTTATAAGATGGCACCCCTAGAACTAGCCGAGCTTAAGAAGCAACTCGATGAGTCCTTGAAAAAGGGTTTCATCCGACCTAGCTCATCTCCGTGGGCTTGCCCCGTCCTCTTCGTCAAGAAGAAGGATGGTACGGACCGGATGGTTGTAGATTACCGACCTGTCAATTTGGTCACAATCAAGAACAAATATCCGCTTCCCAGGATCAACGACCTGTATGATCAGCTCGCTGGATCCTCAGTCTTCTCCAAGATGGATTTGAGGTTGGGCTACCATCAAATCAAAATCAGAAACGGGGACATTCCTAAAACGGCCTTTGTTACTCGTTATGGCCAATACGAGTACACCGTCATGTCCTTCGGTTTAACCAACGCTCCAGCCACCTTTTCTCGGTTAATGAACTCAATCTTCATGGAGTATTTGGATAAATTCGTCGTGGTTTACCTCGATGATATACTCATCTACTCCAAGAACGAGGAAGAACATGCCGAACATCTAAGGCTAGTGTTGAAAAAACTTCGAGAGCATCGCCTTTATGCCAAATTTTCTAAATGTGAATTTTGGTTGTCAGAAGTGACCTATCTGGGTCATGTAATATCTGGTAAAGGTATTGCTGTTAACCCTGAGCGAGTTCAAGCCGTCCTTAATTGGACTCCACCTGAATCGGTCAAGCAAGTTCGGAGTTTTCTAGGCTTAGCGAGCTATTGTCGTCGCTTTGTCGAGAACTTCTCCAAGGTTGCCAAACCTCTAACCGAACTCCTCAAGAAAGATAAGAAGTTCGAATGGACTCCACAATGTGAGCACAGCTTTCAGGAACTGAAAAGACGCCTGACCTCTGCTCCCGTACTGGTACCGCCAGACTTCTCCAAGGACTTTGTTATCTACTGCGACGCCTCGCGACAAGGACTAGGTTGCATCCTTATGCAAGATCGACACGTAATTGCCTACGCTTCACGGCAATTGCACCCACATGAGGAGAATTATCCTACTCATGATCTAGAGCTTGCAGCCGTAGTCTATGCACTTAAGACCTGGCGACATTACCTCCTCGGTAATCGTTGCGAAATATTCACTGATCACCAAAGTCTGAAGTACATTTTCACCCAACCGGATCTGAATCTCAGGCAAAGACGTTGGGTTGAATTGATCACAGACTTCGACTTAGGAATAACCTACACCCCAGGGAAAGCCAACGTCATGGCTGATGCGCTAAGTCGTAAATCTTATTGTAACAATTTGATGTTACAACAAAGTCAACCGCTTCTCCATGAGGAATTTCGGAAGCTTAACCTTCACATTGTTCCTCAAGGTTTTCTTTCCACCTTGGTGGCAAAACCTACCCTTACGGATCAGATTATCAAAGCACAGAAGGTAGATCCGGGAATCTCCCGCATCAAGAGAAACATTCAGAAAGGAATTGCGAATTGCTTCTCCATTAATGATCAAGGGGTCGTATACTTCGGGAATCGACTAGTGGTTCCCAAAGTGCGAAACCTGAGGCGTTTGATCCTTAAGGAAGCTCATGAATCTCCTCTCACCATTCATCCCGGTAGTACTAAGATGTATCAGGACCTACGCCAGAGGTTCTGGTGGACTAGGATGAAGAGAGAAATTGCTCAGTTTATTGCAAATTGCGACGTCTGTCGCCGTGTAAAAGCAGAGCATCAACGGCCTGCTGGCACCCTTCAACCCTTAGCTATTCCTGAATGGAAATGGGATAAAATTGGTATGGATTTCATTACCGGTTTTCCCAGGACCAAGAGAGGGAATAATGCTATCTTCGTCGTGGTCGATCGTCTTTCCAAAGTAGCCCATTTCCTACCTGTTCGTGAGAGTATAACCGCTAGTCAATTGGCAGACTTATACATCTCCCGTATAGTGTCTCTCCATGGTGTTCCTTTGGAAATTAACTCGGATCGAGGAAGTCTTTTCACCTCTCGATTTTGGGAAAGCTTCCAAAATGCTATGGGAACCCGTCTCTCCTTTAGCACCGCCTTCCACCCTCAGTCGAGTGGTCAAGTGGAACGCGTCAACCAGATTCTAGAAGACATGCTTCGAGCCTCTGTTATCTCATTCGGAATGGATTGGGAGAAGTGCCTTCCATTTGCCGAATTCGCTTACAACAACAGCTATCAATCTAGCTTGGGTAAAGCCCCTTTTGAAGTTCTCTATGGACGACGGTGTCGAACACCCCTTAACTGGTCAGAGACCGGGGAAAGACAATTCTTTGGCCCGGATATGATTCAGGAAGCAGAAGATCAAGTTCGCATCGTTCGTGAAAAGTTGAAAACAGCCCAATCTCGTCAAAAGAGTCAATATGACCGAAAACATAAGGCTATGACTTTCGAGGTTGACGAGAAGGCTTATCTTCAGGTTACCCCTCTGAAGGGAACCCATCGTTTCGGTATCAAAGGAAAATTGGCTCCTCGTTACATTGGACCCTTTCGCATTCTCGCCAAACGAGGAGAAGTTGCCTACCAATTGGAACTACCTCCGCACCTCTCCAGAGTCCACGATGTCTTCCACATTTCTCAACTCAGGCGTTGCTTCTCGGATCCTATCCGTGGAGTGGACCACGAAACGCTTGATCTCCAAGATAATCTTACATATCGAGAGTACCCCATTCGTATCCTCGATCAGGCCGAGAGTACCACTCGACGTCATAATATCAAGTTTCTCAAAGTTCAATGGTCGCACCATTCTGAGGATGAAGCAACTTGGGAAAGGGAGGATCGTCTTCGACTCGAGTATCCCGCCTTCTTCCCGGAGGAACCCAAATCTCGGGACGAGATTCTTTTGAGTGGGGGTGAGTTGTCACATCCTAGTTAGCCATGCATTAGAGTGTTGCATCATGTCTACTTTTTCATCAGAAACTTGAAATGGGGATGACAGAACCCCCAGTCCCCTTTGAAACCAACTAGGGTTTACTAAAAAAAACTTTTCAATGAACCTGAAATGCCCTTCTAAAATGCCCATCATTTTTGTCTTGGTTCAGAACCTCTGCCAAAAGTGGTGCACATTTTCCTAGGCCATCTTAGGGTTTTTGAATTAAATCATAAATATTTGAATTTGGGCATTTAAAATTATATAAAATATTTAAATGCTCAAATATCTCCAAACTAAAATGTTTCATGTTGGAAATAATCCAACTATGGACCAGGAGTAATTTGGTGATTTTAGGAGTTGCCTAAGTATTTTATTTAATTCAACAAAGTTGCAGAAGTATTAAAAAAAACAGAAACAGAAAGAAAAAGGGAAAACTTACCTGGCGCCACCACAGGCCCACCAGCCAGCCCACCTGGCCGGCCCAGCCCGGCCACCGCTCCAGCGAGCTGCTTGGCTTGCCAGGCAGGCAGCCAAGGTGCTCGGCGGCGGCACCGCAGCTCACCACGCAGCTGCACGCCGCCCTGCCTCCCCCTCTCGCCGCCCTGATGGCCTGGACGAGCTCCACGTCGCGCCCCGACCCTCCTGGACACCTCCATTCGCCCCCAGTTCCTCTCCCTCGCGCTCCCACGCCATGGCCGACGCCACCGTCGCCGCACCGCCGCCGTAGCCGTGCTCCCCGTCGTCTCCACGCCGCGCCACCGTGTCCAGAAGCTCCGCCGTCCTCTACTTCTTCGAGCTAGCCGAGCCCCGAGCGCTCGCGTGCCCCGAAGCCGCCGCACCAACCTCGCCCGAACCGCCATCGCCGGAGATCCCCTTCGCCGTCGCCGCCGCAGCAGCTCGTCCCCGACCACGCCGTCCTTTCCATCAAGACCGCAGTGAGCTGGGCTAACTTCCACTTCCTCTCTTTCTCTCTCTCGTGCACCACAGCGAGCACACTAAGCTCACCCGCACGCGCCGTCGCGGACCTCTTCGCCGACGTGCTCCCGGCCATCCTCCGGCCACCTCGCCTTGTCCATCGCACTCACCACGCCGCGTTGGGGCTAACCATGCACTCCCCGCACCTCACCGCACACTCTAGCCACGAGTTCGTCTTCAACCGAACTCCGGCGGCCGCCAAAGTCCCCGCCGGCGCCAACTCCGGCCACCCCGAGCCCAACCACCACCACCAATAGTCGCGGCTCAACCTCAGCAACACGTAGATGCCTTCCGCCGTCCATTTGGTTGCCGGAATGGCAAAAGGCACTTTCGCCGCCGCGTCGGGCTCGCCGGCGGCTAGACGCCGGCGTGTTTGACTCTGACTTTGACCACGGGTGGGCCCCGGTTGACCCCCTGGGTCTATGACATGTGGGGCCCCCTCTGTTAATTAATCCAGTTAGTTTAAATCTAATTTAGTTAAACTAATTGAATACTGACATGCGAGACCCACTGGTCAGTTTGACCTGGACCAGCCCGTTGACCACTGACGTCATCATGACGTAGTGCTGACGCAGTAATTTAATTACTGGAATTATTTTTACACAGGAAATTCCAGAATATTATTTAAACTTCAAAAATTCATAACTTTTATTCTGTAACTCCAAATTGGACAAATTATATATGAAAAATGATCAGAAAAATCCAATCTTTCCATCTGTACTGGTTTCATGCATGTTTAAACAAGCTAACCTGCTGATTATCACAGAACAAGATAAAACACCTTAAATGGCAACTTATGAGTTTGAACTTTGAATCAATGGTTCAAATTAGTTCAAACCCATCTGTTCCTAGTTGCATTAGCCCAATACACTCATTTTGCCATGTCTCATGCATGCATCATATTGTTGCATACTGTTTGGTAATGTTTGTGTATTGGTGTTCTCTGCGGCAGGTTCTGCCCCCGAGGAGTACCGTGATTACCCTAACGAAGAACCGTATCAGTGCATCGAACCATCAGGCAAGCAACCAACCATTTGATCATATCGATACAATCCCATGTTCTCGCTTCTGCTCTCTTTTACTGCATTAAGACAACGCGTTTCAAACTGCTGTGTGCTACGGTAGTTGAACCCATTTCCTCTGCATGACCTGTCATTGCCACAGTAACTAGATGAAACCCACTAGCATGTGTAGGAGTTGTTTGAGCCATATGTATGTGTTGTTCCTACCTTGCTATGCCTGCTATGCTTAGAGTCGTGTCAGGTCTGGTTCATCTGGGTGATGGGCTAGAGTGAAATGTTTATGTCGGTAATGAGAGTGGTGTGGTGAACACGATTTGGTAAAGGTATCGATGAGAGGCCATGTAGGAGTACATGGTGGGTTGTTTCATTGAAGCCGACCTTAAGCACTGAGATCTGTATGTGTGATTTAAGAATCAGCTACTACCATGCATTGGGCCCGAAACCAATGGACCCTCTCGGCTTCTTATTCACCCTAGTTCTCCATCCAGGAGTTGCAAGTAGTTTCTGGTGTTTGTAGCCTACTGGAGGCCGTGGACAGCGCTGACCGTAGGGGTGGGCTGTGATGTGGTAGGTACATGGCACGGTGTACCGAATACCCGTTAGTATCTCGGGAACCCTGTTCACATTGTTCGGGGCCGTATGGGAAACCTCGGCCGGACTCCCTGCGGATGGAACCTGGATAGGCGATAAACCTGGACTGGAGGCTTAGGTGATGAGGTAGGTCGTGGCCGACACCCACGTTGGGCTTCCGCTTGAAGGTTGCCGAGTACATGTCGTGTAAACGACGGTAAGTGGTGAGAGCGTGTATGAAGGAGTACACCCCTGCAGGGTTAACATGATCTATTCGAATAGCCGCGTCCGCGGTAAAGGACTACTTGGTTGCCTATACAGTTCATAGACAAGTAAATGGAAACTGTTAAAAGCCTCAAGATAAGTGTGAGTGCCGAGGATGGCTCTTCCGTAGGAAGACAGAGGTGGATCCTCGGTAGTGTATTGAAGTGGTGAGTAGTGGACTCGTGTGCGAAAAACCATTTCAAGTTGAAGTATCGTAGGATAGTCTAGCCAAGAGTCAAAGCTGGCTTGCTGCAATAACTCCACCAACCCTTCTTGATAATATGCATGTATGTAGGATCTGATGTAAGTCTTGCTGAGTACCTTTGTACTCATGTTGCTATAATTTACATTTTTACAGAAGACGCTGCAACCCCTTCTGATGGGTTCTATGTAGACGTTGACATCAACGAGTAGGCTAAAGGCCCAGGTGGTGACCCTGAGCTTGTGAAGGACCATGTAGTATAGCTAGGCTTTCCAAGCCTCTTTTATTTTACTAAGTTGTCTGTACTCAGACAAGTTACTTCCGCTGCTGGTTTGTATGACTGTATGACTTGTATGTTGGGTCGTGAGACCCGTACCTTTGTGTATGTTATGTATGGCTCCCTGAGCCTTAAATAAAGTACTTGTGTCGTAGAGTTATGTTGTGATGCTTCGTTGTATTTGCACATATTGAGCATATTGTGTGTATGATTGAAATGCTTGGTATGTGTGGGATCTGACTATCTAGTTGTTTATCTTTAGTAGCCTCTCTTACCGGGAAATGTCTCCTAGTGTTACCGCTGAGCCATGGTAGCTTGCTACTGCTCTGGAACACTTAGGCTGGCTGGCATGTGTCCTTCTTCGTTCCTGTGTCTGTCCCTTCGGGGTAATGTCACGCTTTGAGTACCGGAGTCCTGTTAGCCCGCTACAGCCCGGTTTACCGGAGTCCTGCTAGCCCAGTGCTACAGCCCGGACCCATTTGCTGATGATCGACACGTTCGAAGCTGGGTCATGGATGCCTGTCCCTGTAAGTCTGTGCCACTTTGGGTTTACGACTAGTCTTGTCAGCCCGGGCTCCTTACCATATGGATGCTAGCGACACTATCATATACGTGAGCCAAAAGGCGCAAACGGTCCCGGGCAAAGGTAAGGCGACACCCGTGGGGATACCGTGCGTGAGGCCGCAAAGTGATATGAGGTGTTACCGGCTAGATCGATGTGACATCGAGTCGGGGTCCTGACACCTCCACACGCCCACCAACGGTGCTAGACGCGCCGCCGGAACGGGGACTAAGCGGGAAGACCTTTATTCCATCTTCAGGGAGCCGCCGCCGTCTCGTCTTTCTAAGCAGGACACAAACCCTAGCAAAACTGAAAGAAACGACTAAAAACGGAGCCCTCCCACCGGCCCTTGCCGAGATCCACCGCGCCCCCATGGCCCTAGGGCCACCGGAGAGGAGGCGGACCTGTGGCGGCGACGGCGGGAGGCAAAAACCCTAACTTTTTTGTGAAGGAAGGAGGAGGCAGAAACCCTAACTTACAGTTCAAGCACACCTGTAAGCAAGAAAAATGGCCGGTGTGCATCGTAATGAGGCAGAGGCCAGGGATGATCCCCCTTTTGTAAAGAAAAAATGTAGAGAGCAAAAGATATATCTTCAGCTTGTACCTGCCTTTTGTTCATTCATTCTTTAGAGACAGTTCAAGGGGTGTCATGTAATCACCTAAACCTCTTGAAACAAAAACAAAAGAAAATAAGTGAAAAGAAAAGAAGAGAAAAGAAGAGAAAAGAAAGTATGCATATATCACAATTTGTTGAAGAGAAAAGAAAAGGTGAGTACGATGTACAACACGACGATATTGCCCGGGAGGATACTTGCCGACCCGTCCCCTATAACGAAAACCAAAAAAGTTCTTATGTTTGCAGCTACTAGGAGCATCAACACCTTACTGGTGCGATCCTTGCATGTACAGTATAGGCAGCAGCTTGTCCGGCTCTTGGATCCGATGATCTCCTCTACAACTCTCCCTTCTACCTCCTCTTATTCCCCGGAGTTTGTTGCGAGGAAGTGGGGGTCGGCGGCGTTGTGTCGACGCCCCATACCATGATCTCCAGACAATCTGGAGGGATGCCCTTCACCTTGCTATAATCCTCCGACACCACTTGCTGCACAAACCTCATCGAGTCCTGCGAAACAATGATACGAGAAAACATGTTAGCTCCTGCAAAAGTGAAAAATCATCATAGGTCGTCTGGCATCATCACATTACAGAGATGGAAACGTGCTGTAACGGCCTCTCATGATTGATCGCAGCAACTAGCAAGAGGGGGTGCTTTAGTGGTTAGATTCATGACAGGTGAAACAGTCAGCTGTGCACCTAAAAGAAGCCCTGGTTTTCTGAAGAACGGCATTAGCTATTAGCCAGGGGTACTGCGGCAGTACTGCTGCTTCCGGGTGCTGGTGCTGTGGCCAACCACCAACACCGAGCGTGTCTTGCCTTGCACCAAATCCTACTCATCCCCACGGCCGGGGCCCCTCCCCACCAAATCATACCACTCGCACCGCACCGGATTAAATTAAAGATAAGCCCCCAGCGATTTGGCATTTGCATTGCCATTTCCAGATCCTCTCGGATTCGATCCGCTTTGTCGATTGCTGCAGCTTCGGTGTACCGACCGACGCCCGCGCCATTTTTTTTTCCTTTTTGCAGGAGAAGAAATTAACAATTTTCCTGATGAAACGAATGAGGGCCAGGGCCTCCACCGATCTTTATGCGAAATTAAAGGACGCGTGACAAGTTGAATTTGACCGGAAAAGTTGGGACAGATGGGCCACGAGGCGTCGAGGCCTTCTCATCTCGTCCTCCCTTCCAACCCCACCTGTACCACATGCACGAATAGAGCTGGCTAGCTAGCAGACAGGGCGAGACGCCGCTTTCATGGCGCAAAATTGCCTCCGCAGCCGCGGCGACATCGCTGTGCCGCGCGAAAGGCCATATGAATGCTTGCTGTTAGTTCCGGGCGTGGATGCATGGCGACGCCGATCGAGCCGGCCGGCCGAGGAACGAGGAAGCAAGCAGTGTGCTACTGCTACTGTACTGCTACGCAATGAAGGGTTGATGGTTGACTGACCTGGGACTTGTCGGGCTCGGAGGTCGGGTAGCGGCCCCAGCGCTCGGGGTCCCAGAGCACGGAGCTGTTGAAGGCGAAGCCGTGGACGTCGATCTCGGGCGACGTCGCCGCCGTGCCGCCGCCCGTGCCGGCGGTGCCGTTGCTCATCAGGTCCCTGGAGAACCAGCCGAGGACCTTGGACGAGCTGCACGCAGGGCCCTGGATGACCACCTTCCGCTCGTTCCGCGACATCCTCGCCACCGGCCACGCACCGAATGTACTGCAAAAGATTTCGCGTAAAAGCAACAGATGCTCGCGTTAGAGATTTGGATTAGATACCTACAATATTTAGATGGTGGAAACGGCGCGCATGTGGCGAAAAGCTTGAAAAGATGCTGGTAAGTAGGGCGTCCATGTCATGCTGCCGCGACGGCAAATTAGTGGCTTGCTAAATATGGTACTAGCGCTGGTGATTAAGCATGTCTTATCGCGCAGATCGAAATGGCTGGCATGCAGTTTCTGAAGCATTAATTCGTAGAAACACCTTTTTTTTCTGCCTAACTATGCTAGACGTCAATTTCTGACAGCAGTTTGGACTTTGGAGTATGCTGAAATGCAGATTGGACATACCATATAAGTACCCGTATATATATACTCGGAGAACTGCGCAAACAAATTGAGTAGTACTGCCGTGTTACAGACACTAATGTCACTAATGCAGGAGATTGCTAATCAATCTAACACGACGGGAGCGATGCTGCAGATACTGCGAATATTTCCAAAATAGGAGTAAACCCAGTAACCGACGGGTGAAACTGCAGAGGGTCAAGAATCAGAACCAACAAGACAATACTGGTAGAACTGATCTGACGAAGATCACTCTTCCTTTCCTCTTTGGCGAAGTGAACAAAACCAGTCAGCTGCTGGCTATGGTCAGCAGCCTGGAAATAACAGCGAGAAACCCGTGCCGTATACGTACGTACTGGCTCGGATTCGTCGACCCCGAATAGAACATGCAAGGCGTCTGTTTCACACGCCGCGATTGCAAGTACCAGTTTGACAGTTAGCAGCCGTGCAACGTCCGGCAGGAGCTCATGTTTCCCTGTCAGGCCCGCGGGGAGGAAGGACACCGCTCACCCGCACCGTTAGTTGAGGGGTGCCAATCATTCTACCGACACATTTGGGCGTCTCCTACGCAACAACAACGCCCCTTCCTGATGCCTGCCATTGGCACCCAAGGACAGAACAAGACCGTTACGTCGCCGTCGTAGTAAAATAACGCAAAGCAATGGACTGCTTGCTCTGTTCCAGCCTGACTGACTGGAGATCCATCCCAAGTGGTACAGCGCAGGCCTGGCAGGGGAAAAGAATGGGAGCAGAGAGATAAAAACGACCCTTTAATGGGGAGGGTGAGTGGCTTCCTCACATCACATGGCCCGGATAATTGGATCGTCGCCGGCGATTAAACTAGCCCTGGGCCGGAGGTCGTCCAGGCGGTGCGTGAGCTGTAGCGCTCGGGGCAACCTGACAAAGTTGCTTGCAACTAGCCCTGCGAGCGTGAGCGCTTTGGTCGCTAGCTGCGTAGTTCGCCGCGTGACCGTCCGCGCGCTTTGCTCGCACCAACACAAGGCAAAAAGCTTTCTTGTTTTCCTCGAGTGAAAGATCTTTTTTCACTTTGCTGCTGGGAGGACGCGATGGAGGGAGAATGCAAGGGCTGAGGAATGGACTGGACGGTACCTGATCTGCCGGAGCTGGTCGAAAAAGCGCAGCTCGTACACGTCGCCGAGGCCGGCGAAGTGGACGATGGCGGCGAGGCGGTGCCGCTCGATGTGCTCCAGCGCGGTGTTGCGCTGGTGGTGGCGCTCCTTGCCCGCGGCGACCTCGGCGGCCGTGAAGTTCTCCTTGTACGTCAGGTGGCGGTAGAGGATCCCCGTGTCGCGCAGCAGCTTCGCCGTCGCCGGCACGTCGGGGGCGGCCTCCACCACCAGCCACAGCAGCGGCGGCGGCACGAGCCGCAGGGTGTGGGCCATCCTGGTTAGCATCGCCGCCCGCTCGCCGGCCGCCGTAGGCGTCGACTCGGTGGTCGTCACGACCACCAGGAGAGGCCGCGGGACGCCCCCGATTCTTGCGGCCGCATCCCGCGCCAACAGGCTCCGGTCCATGGCTGCGCCCGACGCGATCACTTGCGGCGTCTTCACTATGTGGCTGCTCCCCACCCCGGCGGGCGACACGGACCGCCAGTCGGAGACGGACGAGGGCGCGAAGCCCGTGAAGAAGCCCATGACGAAGCAGAGGCTGGAATGCAGTAGCGCCTTCTTCCACAGCTGCGAGCCGCCGGACGCCTTCTTGGCCCTCCCGCCAGCCGCGCCGACGTGGTCCATGGCGGAGCCCATGAAGCAGACCACCACCGACGCCTCCCTAGCCGCAGCAGACGACGATCTCCCTGGCGCTCTCGAGAGCCTCGCGTCGCGTCGTGCCGTGTCGTAGCCAGAAGCTAGCGCGGCTGTCTGATTGTAGCCTGGTTAGGCAGCGGCGATAGTGGCGGACGCGAATTTGGCAGTGGAGGTGGGTTTAAAAAGGGCGGGAGGTGGCGGGCAACGGAGCCAGAGGGAGGAAGCGGCACGAGGGGGGAGCGCCACCAACGCCTTCTCCCTTCTCCGGGACGCCGCTATCATGATTAGGTGGCGTGCCGGCAAGTGACGCACTAATGCCCCCAACCACATCGAATCTATATGCACGGGTGCACCAAGCTATTTTCGACCGTTGGATGGAGATCCGACGGATGCAGTCTAGCTGATGAATGAAAAAAAAATCAAGCCGCACTACACCATTTCCCTCTCTCAACATTAAATGTAGATTTGTAATTTCTATCTTCAAGCATAGGAATGGCCATATATGTTGGACCATATATACCCGAATGTAGATATGGTTTGACCATCAATATTATTTTGATGACATGTTCGAAACAATACTAATGCTGGCTATTTTTCTATTTTGAATCTTGACCGCAACATCTATAAGCTCAAGTCATTAAAAACAACATAGTCAATATTGTTCTTCTTCCAAAGATCTCGTCGAAACAAAGATTATAGCCAAAACAGATCCGAAATTAGATATTCCATTAAAAACGTGTAACCTTTTTTTTATCTAGACACAAAGAGTAAGCATACATATTTACTGATGGGAGAGTAAGATGTGGAGCGCGGGTTCAAATCGAAAAAGTAGAAGGACAATTTTGCAAATGTGCCAACAATTCACATTCTACCCAAACCACACCCCTAGGATTTTCATCCAATGACCCCAAATCACGTCACTGTGTGCACATATTAGCCCGTTTCACACGATATGTTCTCCGAATGCCTTCGATGGGGTGATGTCGTTTGCTCTAGCTACAAGCAAAATCTTTTGCATTCATTTCGACTGCACACGAGATAGTTCACACTGCCGTTCGTTAAGGCTTAAAGGATCAAACATATCATAATCTACCAAATTAATGTATCCGAAGGTCGTATCTTGGCCTTCAGCTCAGCAAAAAAGGCCTAGTATCAGAGTGTTGCGTTGAAGCTACCCTGTGTTGTTTTCATCCGTTTTGTCTATGTTTGCTTTACGTGTTTGGTGACAGTGTCATTTTGTGGCGATGACAAACAGATGATGCTATGGGCGCTCGGATCGAGAAGCACGAGCAAGCAACCTCACTCCCTCGAGTGGTTGTTGATGTTGTGGCGTCGTTTCCCCTTTTGTTCGGTGATGGGTTCCAGTTGGCACATGTCCAGTGCGTGTCATCACTTGACCGACTCCACCGCACGCATGGACAAAGAACACGTCGTCTTAGCATAATGCATGTAAAGGACTTTAATTTGGCAGTGGTGGTGGGTTTTAAAAGGGCGAGAGGTGGCAGGCAACGAAGCTAGAGGGAGGAAGTGACATGAGGGGGAGCGCCACCAACACTTCCTCCCTTCTCCGGTACGCCGCTATCATAATTAGGTGGCGTGCGAGCAAGTGACATACTAACGGGCACACTTCCCCAACCACACCAAAGTGTAAGCAGTTTTGTCTCGGTCGTAAGGTATGCTTTTCCCAGCGTGGTCTGCCACGTGTGTGGGCTGTCTGAATGCCTCTGACACAGTGATGACTACATAACTACAAGTAATCTATTAGATTCATATTGGTTAGTTCAGACTGTCGTATGTAAGGTCTAGAAGATCAACCTACTAGAGATCATAATCTACGAAAATCATTGTTGTTTCAAGGAGCATATCTTGCCCTTCAATCCAACAAAGGAAAAAAGGCCTGGTATCAAAGTGATGGGTCAAAGAAATGAGGGGGAGTAGAGAGAAGACAGGTGTCCCTCCCTCCTATTGGCGCCACGAAAGCTTTTTTTCCTTCTCCGGGACGTCGCTATCATGATTAGGTGGCGTGCGGGCAAGTGATGCCACTGCCCCAACCACACCAAAGTGTAAGCAGTTTCGTCCGAGTCGTAAGGTATGCATTTCCCTATGTGGCCCGCCGCGTACGTGGGTGTCTGAATGCCTCCTATGCGGTGATGCTTGCGCTCTAGCTACAAGCAAAATCTTTTGGCTTCATTTTGGGTGGACACGAGATAGTTCAGGGTACCGTTTGTAAGGCCTAGAAGATCAAATTACTACAGATTGTAATCTACCAAAATCAATGTTGTTTCAAGGAGAGTATCTTGTCCTTCAATTCAGCAAAAAAGTGTAGTATCAGAGTGATGTGTTGAAGCTATCATGTGCTACTTTCATCCGCTTTGTCTGCGTCTGATTTATGTGTTTGGTGATAGTGTCATTTTGTGGTGGTGACAGATGGATAATGCAAGTGGTGCAAGGATCGAGAAGCGCTAGCAACCTCACTCCCTTGAGTGGTTGTCAAGTTGACATTGTGGCGTTGTTTCCTCTTTTATTCGGTGATGGGTTCCAGTTGGTGCATGTCCCATACGTGTCATCATTTAATCGACTCCACCTCGAACGTGGATAAACAACACACTATATTAGGATCATGCATGTGAAGGACTTTAATTCCATATATTGATTGATTCTTTTGTGTTGCAAACATATGCTCTCGGATCAACCACCTACAAAGTCTAGCTAGATGTGGTAATAAGATTTATGAGTTCAAATCATTTTGACTAGACAGACAAGTTTACTTATCAATGTTTTGGCTACCCAAAATATAATTTTTGTGTTACTAAAACACATGTGTAAATGTCAAAGCATGGTGTAGTGATAAATTGTTATGATCAATTTTGTTCATTGATGTTGTGGTTCTTGTCAGTTTGTTCAGATGTTGTGCTTCATTGTGTTGCCCTGGTGAATTTGTTGTACTCGTTCTAAGTTATCGAGATTTGTGGAGTCGAGCTCAAGCCTTCATGATATTTTGAAGACTTCCGATCTATCATCGAAAAGGTCAAGCCGGCTACGGTATGGGAGAGGTGACAGCGATGCGTCAACGTCTTATTCTGGTGGCGGTTGTTGTCGTTTGATGGTCTAGAGACCTCCATGGAACTTTTATTATGTTTGAGGTACTTTGTATTTCTGATAAACTTTTATAATAGATCTGTATCCTTTTTAGGAAAAAGTCTAATATCAGAGTGATGCGTAGAAGCTATCATGTTCTATTGTCATCCGTTTGCTTTACATGTTTGGTGATAGTGTCATTTTGTGGTGGTGAAAAACGAATGATGCAAAGGGCATAAGGATAAAAAACCACTAGTGAACTCACTCCCTCGAGTGGTTGTTGACGTTGTGGCGTTGTTTCCTCTTTTGTTGGGTGATGAGTTCTAGTTGGTACATGTCCCATCCATGTCATCATTTCACTGATTCCACTGCGAGCGTGGATAAACAACATGTTGTATTAGGATCATGCATGTGAATGACTTTAATTCCATAAATTGATTGATTCTTATGTGTTGCAAACATATCCACATTGGATTTAACCACCTACAAAATTTAACTAGATGTGGCAATAATATTTATGAGTTGTGGTTGTGTTCACTAGATAGACAAGTCTACTTGTCATTCTTTTGGCTACCCATAATACAATTCTGGTTTTACTAGACACGTGTAAATGCCAAAGCATGGTGTGGTGATAAATGGTTCTGATGAAGTTGTTCTGATTAGTTTATTCAAGGCTATTTGTGGTCCATTCTGTTGTTTTGATCAATTTGTTGTACTCCCATTAAGTTATCAAGATTTGTGGAGTCGAGCTTGAGCCTTCGCGGTCATTTTATGTTAGGCAAATTTTGTGTATGCAGTGCAAAGTTTTTGGTTTTGAGAAATGTCATTACTGTTCTTTAACTTTGAAACATGCCACTACAAAGTTCACATGCTTTGAAATATTCCATTGCATCCCGTTTTGGATGATTAGACAACATGACACGTATGTATTTCCCTTTGTATATTGTATGTGGAGAAAGTTTCCCTCATACCATCTCAATAGCACCTTCGATCCTCAATCCTATCATCTCTTTCAAATCAACTAGCGTCGCCGCCTCCTCTCTCATAGGCACTGGCCACCAGCTCCTACACATCTACCAAACTTGTCGCTCCAGATTACCACCTGAAGTGATACTACCGGCCACCGCTTCGCATTCACAGCTCACCAATGGTGACCGATGGTGGCTGATGAGTGATATTTTTACACTCATTTCAACCATGTTCAAATCGATATATTTCACTAAAAGAGAGATATTGTAGGATCGAAAGTAGGTCTAGAGGGAGATGATTGGACTACTTGACCAAATAAAAATCTAACCCTTTCCCAATTTTAAGTGTTGGCAGATTTTAGCAACTAGTACAAGTCAAGTGATCAACCTACACATGCAATTCTAAGAGTGTAGCAGCAGAAAGTAAAACATTGCATACAAAGGTAAAGGGAAGGGCACGTTGATGGAGACTTCAACCCACGAAGGGTAACGGTTGTGCGAGTCCACGGAGGGCTCCACCCATGAAGGGTCCACGAAGAAGCAACCTTGTCCATCCCACCATGGCCATCGCCCACGAAGGACTTGCCTCACTCGGGTAGATCTTCACGAAGTAGGCGATCTCCTTGCCCTTACAAACTTCTTGGTTCAACTCCACAATCTTGTAGGAGGCTCCCAAGCGACACCTAACCAATCTAGGAGACACCACTCTCCAAAAGGTAATAGATGGTGTGTTGATAATGAACTCCTTGCTCTTGTGCTTCAAATGATAGTCTCCCCAACACTCAACTCTCTCTCACAGATTTGGCTGTGGTCGAAAGATGATTTGAGTGGAAAGCAACTTGGGGAAGGCTAGAGATCAAGATTCTTGTGGCAGGATTGGAATATCTTGGTCTCAACACAAGAGTAGGTGGTTCTCTCTCAGAAAATGAGTAGTGGAAGTGTAGGCATGTTCTGATGGCTCTCTCACTAATGGAGAAGGGGGTGGACGGATATATATAGCCTCCACACAAAATCTAACCGCTACACACATTTGACCCAACTCAGTCAGACCGAATAGAAGAACTCGGTTAGAACAATTTAGTTCAAAATGTGAACGTTAGGAATCTCGGTGGGACCGATGAGATCAACTCGTTGGGACTGATGTGCTAGGGCTTAGGGAAAACATCAACTCGGTGGCACCGATTGCATCAACTCGGTTAGACCGAAGTGAAGCAATAAGGCAACATAGAGGATGTCAAGTAAAATCGGTGGGACCGATTGCACATTTTGGTGAGACCAAAATAATTGCAGCAGGTAACAAAGAGTTTGCAAGGCCATCTCGGTTAGACCGAGATCCGTATCGGTGTGACCGAATTGTCTAGTGTTTCTGGCAGTGGCTATGTCAACTGAGCTCAGTGGCACCGGGTAGGTTAATTAGGTGGGGATGAGTTTGACTTGGAGTTTTGGACATATTTGGAAATGAGAAAATGGTTGAGGGTTTTTGGAGCAATATCACTAAGCACTTTGAGCAAGTAGATCATTAAGCAACACCTTGTCCCCTTTTAATAGTATTGGCTTTTCTATGGACTCAATGTGATCTTGGATCACTAAAATAGAAATGAAGAATCTTGAGCTTTTGCCAATCTTTGTCTTTATCATTTTGAGGGGTCCACATCTCTAGTCCATGCCATGCCAATCATTGAACTTTCTGAAATATGTAACTTGAATGGATGAGCTATATGTTGTTATGAATTACCAAAACCACCTGGGGATTAGTTGCACTTTCAATCTCCCCCTTTTTGGTAATTGATGACAACATATAGATCAGAGCTTTGACAAATGATAATATGAGTGAAATACATCGTCGCTTTCAGAAGTATGTGATAAGCAAGAGCTCCCCCTAAATTTGTGCATTATTTAAAATTTGCTTTTGAATGCAAATGCATGGTCGATTAGGATCATGGGTCACTCTTCCATGTCACATACATCTTGGTGGGGCACTCAA
Organism: Triticum dicoccoides; assembly: GCF_002162155.2. NCBI lineage: Eukaryota > Viridiplantae > Streptophyta > Magnoliopsida > Poales > Poaceae > Triticum > Triticum dicoccoides. The sequence continues at coordinate 435,118,392 of NC_041387.1, forward strand.
AATGAAAAGAGTTAAATAACATGCAATCATCACCAAGGGAAGAAGTGATTGATCATACACAAGTATCATAGATATAAGCAAGCAAGCACACAATAAGGCACAGTATGATCAAAACATGATCACAAGTATCTCACGAGCATAACAGAGATAGCATAGGAATCAAACAACCAAAATGATCAAAGTAGGAAGAGAGGCAAATAAAAGGCAAAACACACACTCTCTCTCTCGAAGCGTAATGATCTATACACTTTCTCCCCCTCTGGCAACAAGTTAACAAAAACTTCAAAAACGTATAGTTCTATGCGGCACTCCAGGCACGACCTCCGGGAGCTCCTGAAGAGGTATTTTGGCTTATTGCTCTGGTGTGCGTAGATGGCATGGAGAGGAGGGCATCTGCAAAAGCTTCAACAGAGGTCTGTGGAGCTGGAGGGGTTGATACTGGAGGTGCAATCGTGGCAGTTGCTGCAGGTGCTGAAGTAGTAGTCCTGGTGTCTCTGAAAACTGGCACTGCTGAGGACCTTTGTGACCTTGGCACTCTCTGAAAAGTATTAGTGGTTGGTCTGACATCCCTGTCCTCAGCTTCTTCCTGGAGCTTCTCCATAGTGGTTTGTATCTCTGTGACCTTCACATCTAGATCATGAAATTTTGTCTCAATGATCCTCTCAAGACTATCTTAATTTTGAGTCAGGTGGCCAATCCTTTCTCAATTCTCACTATAGCCTCAGGCAGATAACTGAGTTGATCTTGCGTGGTCTTGAGCATCACTGTAGAAGCATCTGGTGCACCTGCTGCCTTTGCTGCTTTTGCAGTGTTTGCTCTCTCTTTCTTCTCCTGGGCTTCTGCACTAGTAGGATGGGATGCATCCATGACAACCTCGTTGTCCTCAAAATCCGGCCTCAGGGGAAGATGCTCTTTATCAAGAAGATATGTCCTAGTTCCCATCTTGGAATTGATCAACATTTGAAAGTGAGGGGCATATCCACAAGATCTCTTCTGATCAGCAGCTGTTCTCTTCACAGTCTCAACAATCAAACTCATCACCTTGAACTTCTGAGGTACATCAAACATATGGAGTGATAACCCACAAGTATAGGGGATCGCAGCAGTTTTCGAGGGTAGAGTATTCAACCCAAATTTATAGATTCAACACAAGGAGAGACGAAGAATATTTGAAGGTATTAACAGCTGAGTTGTCAATTCAGCCACACCCGAAGATTAATTATCTGCAGCAAAGCGATTAGTAGCACAGTAGTGTGATAGTTTTGATGATAGCAGCAGTAGTAACAGTAACAGTAACAGTGATAGCAGTGATATTGTAGCAGTAGCAATAGTAGTAACTTAGCAAGAGCAATATATGGTAAATTCGTAGGCATTGGATCGGTGACTTGTTGGATGATATTCATCATGAGATAGTTATAACCTAGGGCGATACAACACTAGCTCCAGTTCATAAATATAATGTAGGCGTGTATTCCGTAAATAGTCATACGTGCTTATGGAAAGAACATGCATACATCTTTTGTCCTTCCCTCCCATGGCAGCGAGGTCCTACTGGAAACTAACGGATATTAAGGCCTCCTTTTAATAGAGAACCGAAACAAAGCATTAACACATGGTGAATACATGAACTCCTCAAACTATGGTCATCACCGGGAGTGGTCTCGGCTATATTCACTCTGGGGTTGCCGGATCATAATACGTAATAGGTGACTATAACTTGCAAGATCGGATCTATACCATGAATATAATGGTGATAACATAAACGGTTCAGATCTGAAATCATGGCACCCGAGCCAAAAGTGACAAGCATTAAGAATTGCAAAGTCATAGCAACATCAATCTCGGAACATAGTGGATACTAGGGATCAAGCGCTAACAAAAATAACTTGATTGCATGATGAATCTCATCCAACTCCTCACCGACCAGCGAGCCTACGAAGGAATTACTCACTCCCGGTGGGGAGCATCATGGAATTGGCGATGGAGATGAGTTGGTGATGACGAAGGTCGAAGAACCCCCTCTCCGGAGCCCCAAATGGACTCCAGATCTGGCCTCCCAAGGAAGTATAGGGCTTGGCGGCGGCTCCGTCTCGTGAAACATGATAATTCTTTCTTCCTGATTTTTTTTCTGGAAATATGGGATTTTATAGCATCGTTTTGAGGGTCAGCGGGGCCACCAGGTGGGTAGCACCCACCAAGGCATGCTTGGGGGGGCTGGCATGCCCTGGTGGGTTGTGCCCACCCAGGTGCCCCCCTCATGTACCTCCTGGCTCCAGAAATTCTCTTATGTGATATAAAAATCCTCGCAAAGTTTCGTTCCATTCCGAGAACTTTTATTTCTGCACAAAAATAACACCATGGCAGTTCTGCTGAAAACATCGTCTGTCGATGTACAAAAGTATGGTCTTTTCTGTACCCCTTACTTGTGCACGGGCAGTCGTAGCCACGCCCGCGGCAATGATTGGCAGGGCAGCAGGAGACAAGACACAAGAGTACCAAGATAGACACTCAAGACAATGAATAAAGAGCAAAGGACAAGTTGGACCTCCCCCGGCAACATCCTTGCCGATGTGGCTTGCGTAGCCCTGGAAAGCTCCTTGCCGGGGCGACCTGCAAAGCACCAGCAAGGCCATCACACTTGAGGCTGAGAGCTTTGACAGCATCGACAACGTCAAGGCTAAGACTTGGGAACGCATGCATAGTAGCATGCAGATCTTTGTGGAGACTGATGGCCTCCAGGCCCACGTGGGATCAAAAGACGGAGCCTCCCCAGCAAAACCCTTTCGGGGATGACCACGAGGCCCCCAACAAGCCTTGCGGGGGACGATTGCGGGGCCACAGCCAGGCCCGCACCCGACAAGAAAAGTGGGGGTCCCTTACCCTCTTATAGGCAGTGAAAATACCAACCCACCCCCAGCTTGTGCCTTGAATCTCGTCTGTTCTCCATGGACACGTGCGCCGCAAACGGTTGGATTACCTAGACATCATTGATACGCAATCCCGTGTTAAGTGGGCACGATATCTATTTCGACAGGACGTGCCAATAGGGCGTGACCTCGAAGCGTGGAACGCGGGGCATGAAAACGCTTCAAAATGGTGAAGGGTCGAGCCTGACGCTTCGTGGACAGATTTGTCCGTAAAGGACGTTGTACTCATTCTTTTGTATATCCAACCTTCGTGGCTAAGGTTTGTGTTTGTTATGAAAAGCCGGATACACATCTTTTTACAAAGGAAGGCGATGTGTATTCTTTGAGGAACCTGCCTTGCAATGCCGATGACAATCTGAGCGCCGGGCATATCAACATTGAAGACTGGTTCAGGGGCTACTATGGGAGTCCTGGATTCGGGGGTCCTCGGGCGTCCGGTCTACTGATGTGGGCCGAACTGATGGGCCGTCAAGATACAAGACTGAAGATCCTCTCTCGTATCCGGTGGGGACTCTCGCATGCGTGGATGGCAAGTATATGCGTCCGGACATGTTATTCCTTTTTGTAAAACCGACTTTGTACAAACCCTAAGCTCCTCCGGTGTCTATATAAACCAGAGGGTAGAGCGGAGGCAGGATCATAATATTGCTAGGCTAGCTATCTAGGGTTAGCCAAAGCAATCTCGTGGTAGATCAACTCTTGTAACTCCTATACCCTCGAATATAATCAAGCAGGAGTAGGGTTTTACCTCCATTAAGAGGTCCGGAACCTGGGTAAACATTGTGTCCCTTCTCCATTGTTACTATTGATCTTCAAATGTATAGCTTGAGCCCCCCTACCCGAAATCTGCTGGTTTTAACACCAACAACGCATGCATAGTAGCATGCAGATCTTTGTGAAGGCTGATGGCCTACAGGTCCACGTGGGATCAAAAGACGAAGCCCCCCGGCAAGACCCTTGCTGGGACGACCGCGAGGCCCCTGGCAAGCCTTGCCGGGGACGATTGTGGGGCCACACTAGGCCCGCACCCGACAAGGATTTGCCACTTCACCACCACTCCAGCACGACGAACAGCTTGCCAACTAAGTAGGCGCCTGCATGGAGGCATGCAGATCTTCGTGGAGGCTCTACCACCACGCCAACACAGCAGCTAGCTAGCCAGCGTGGCACTGCATGCCTCATCAGCCTGGACGCGTGTCGAGGCAAGGAAGGGCGGCGATGGATGGGATGACTTCTGTTGCCATTCCTAATAAAGCAAGAGGGCACGTAGGCAGCACATTAAATGCGTTTGTCCTACGGTGCCGAGCGATAAGATCATACACTATAGCTTGCTTTCCACCTCCGGTGTGCCACTGTGGCAACCCCTTTGACATAGAAACGGAGGCCCAAGGCGTACTAAGAGAGGATTCGGACGTTTTGGACTAGGCATGCACCACAGCTAGTTCAAAAGCTCAAGAACACTAAATATACATACAAGCAGGACTAGGGTTTTACGCACCAGTGCGGCCCGAACCTGGGTAAAAATCCCTCGTGCTGATCACTAGACTTGCTCTTCACGCAGCTCTCTCCCTGCCAACCGTAGAAGGGATCCCTGTGATCCCATAGGTGTTGTTTACCCAACATCTTTGGTGCGCCAGGTAGGGGGAAGAAGTTGTGAGAATCTAGTCTAACAGTTAGTGCAGCAGTTTCTTCATCGCCATGTCTCCGAAGAAGAAGACGATCGTAGCGGTCGGTTTGTCTGGAGCCGCTCCACCCGCGCCAGCATGGACGAGCGATGTGGCATACTCTAGTGGCAGAGGAGATCAAGATCATCCACGCCACCTTGATATGAGAAGCCAGGCGAGCGCCGTCGTCTACAGCTGCGACGATGGTCTGCACGCCGCCGCGCCCAAGGACAGAGCCGCGCTACCTGCGGGTGGCGCAGGGACCTTCAAGGGCAGAAAGACGACCCCGCTAGCGCATGCACCATGGTCCTCCCAGCTCGTGCATGATGAACAGCGCCGCGATGTTGAGGACCCCAGGCGTCGCCGTGGCAAGAGCCCTCCGCTTCACTCTCAAGATGCGCAGGGCCGACATGCACGCCATGATGCTGGCGAAAAAGGCCCGCCGTCATGGAGCCGTGATGGAACTCCTTTTAACATAGTTAGAAGTCCGAGTTCCTCCCATTCCTCGCGCTTGTCGCTTCCACCGACACGAGCAGAAGCATTGGCGCGGGCGCAACTACTACTCGACTTTCCTCCTGCTGTGGAAAAGCAAGAAGAGTGGAGGACTGCCATCCAAAGCCTTATTGGCCACGCCAAAAGGGATGGCCACCGGGAAGCAAGTCCCTCGCGGCGGCAGACCACTGAGCCGACGCGCGTTGACAGTGGAAGGGTTGGAGGCACCGCAACCACGGTGCACTCCCCTCCACCACGGCTGGCCAGTCGGGTTGACGCCTGTGATAACGTGTCCACGACATCGTCTGAACCACGAGCGCGTTGTGACCAACGTCAAGTTCTTCGGGAGCGGCTCAAGGAAGACGCCCTGACCACTATCAAGCGGCGATGGGAGGCGCGTCACCAATCTGATAGACGTGCTGGGCCTACTGCATACAGGCCTACACCGGGGGATGCTGGCAACTTGCCCTATGCAATAACTTGTCCAGCATTCACCCATGAGCTACGGCAGTTCCAGTGGCCCACCACCCGCACATTCAAACCAGATGTCCCAGAGAAGTACAACGGCAAGACCCATCTGTCTGAGTTCCTGGGCATTTACACCATCGCGATGCAAGCTGCTAGAGCACGAGACGACAAGGTACTTGCCAACTATTTCCCGTTGGTACTCAAGCCCAACGCCAAGTCATGGTTGATGCGCCGGCTGATAGATTCCATCTCCTCTTGGTCGGATCTGTGCCACGAGTTTGTTGGTGCCACTACAAAAAAAATACACTTCTGTGATGATACGTGTTTGTCATAGTAGGTCGCGTTTTTTGTCATGCATGTACATCCATGACAAATTTATGGCAGAATCAAGATAGTCATACCTGTGCTATCGTAGAAGTGTTCCATGACATTACCAAAATTATCATCATAGAAGTGTCCACTTCCATGACGATAAATCGCGCGTCACAGAAGTGCTTTCGTCAAGGGTGACCGACACGTGGCATCCACCGTAACGGAACGCTGTTAAGCTATCGGGTCGGGTTTTGGATCCGATAACCCATTAACTGCCCCGACCAATGGGGATTTTCCACGTGTAAAATCATCATTGGCTGGAGGAAACACGTGTCGACTCATCGTTGGGACAGATGCCATCCACTCATTGGACAGAAGGCGCCTATGACACGTCGACACGTGGCACGACCAATCAAGTTTAAATGGGTCGGCCCAACTAAAGGCCCACAAGATTTTGCGGCCCATAATGGGCCAGCCCAGTTAAAGGCCCACAAGATTTTGCGGACTATAATGGGCTGGCCCAGCTAAAGGCCCACAAGATTTCATGGGCCATAATAGTCCGGCCCAGGTAAAGGCCCACAAGATTTTTGTGTGCCATAATGGGCCGGCCCAGGTAAAGGCCCACAAAATTCTTGCGGATCATAATGGGCCGGCCCAGCTAAAGGCCCACGAGATTTCGCCGACATTAATGGGCCGGCCCAGCTGTAGGCCCACAAGATTTTGAGGACCCTAGTAGGCCGGCCCATTAACTGGCTGCCATGTTTTGAGCCAAATCCCGACCCATAATTGATCCGGTCCATTAATGGCCTGCCACGTTCCGGGCCTAATAATGGCCCATATAAGATCCGGCCCGTTAAAAGCCTCCCACTTTCTGGGCCAAATCACGGCCAAATCAGGTCCGACCCTTTAAGAGGCTTTGGGCTCAATTATGGCCCGTATCAGATTCGGCCCGTTGACTGGACGCTATGCTTTTGGGCCCACTTGCTAAAGGCCCATTTAGTAATTCGGCCTGATATTAGTTTCGGCCTGTTAAGGGCCCATTTAACATTTCGGCCCTATATTAATTTCGGCCTGTTAAAAGCCCGTCATATAGTTGGGCCTAACTACGGCCCGGTTTGCATCCCGCCTGCTCGCAACCGATATCTGATTGGGCCAAACAAGGACCGAGACAACTTTGCCTGTTAAAAGCCCATGAATTGATTCGCACAATCATGGGCCGGGGTCCATTTCGGGCTGCCGCCGGCCCATGAGCTATTCGGCACGTTTCAGGCCTAGAATACTTCTCAGCCTCCTAAAAGCCCATTGAGTTTTCTTGCGAAAAGAGGGCCCGGGGTTACTCAGCCTATTAAAGGCCCGAATCTACTAGTGGGCCAGTTTGACGGGGCCCATGATGCGGATCATACATCTTGATTGCATGACGGCCCGATTATGTACCGTAATTTTACGGTTTGGCCGGTTTACTGCGAAGACAGGATATATTTACAGTAAAATAACTACAACATCGTGAATAAGAAAAAACCTAGACTATACAATAAAGAAATTACGGCATATTACATCCATTGGGCATCAAAGTTCGCCACTATGATAATAAAGCACAAGCAGACAGCAGATTACATACACTGGGCATCAAAGATCGCCACCAGTGCAAAAAAACACGCCGACAAAATAATATACAAAACCAACAACACTTCAATAGAGTTCAAGAAAGGTTAGCCCTGCTGGGGAGCTGCAGCACAAGCAGCTGAGCAAGATGATGAGACTGCGCTTGTTCTACACTTATATCTTCCTCACTCTGAAAGATAAACAAGCAGACAGGTTTTGCACATAAAAGTATCAGTGCTGACAATTCATCACATTTCTTACTGACGAATAAAGTGACACAGTTTAAAATTGCATTAACACAATATGGTATTGTTCAGGTCAAGACATGGCAGGAATTGACATTGTGAAGGAGTTGGCAACTTCACGACACCACTGGATTACAGATCAAGAACTCATAAGTATCAATGGTTAGTGTGCTGTCAATTTATCCCATTTCAGATTGGCAAATAAAGAGGCGGTTTAAATAATAGTAGAATGATATGACATTGTTCATAGTTAAGACATTGCAGAATATGACATTGTGCTGTAGTGGGTAGGTTCACCACACCACTGGATTACAGATGAAGAATAGAAGCATACATGCAGTGCAAAAGAAGATCACTTGCTCTGTATAGTTTAATTTACATGGTATGAAGAAGGAACTTGGTTGTACAACTGAAAACTTAAATTGAGAAGGACAAACTTTTGTTTATGAACTACATAATAAACTTTAAACATGCAATTTGATGCAAACACCAAAAATAAACAGCTGTTGCAGTCATGCCTAACCAAATATACACAACAAAGTTTGAAGGCTTGAGAAGGACAAACTTACATTACTGGTGAAGACAGGCTCTATAAAGCCCTTGTCCATGCTGATGGGGGGGGGAATTCAAGAAGTTTAGCACATAATGTTCTTCATAAGCATTGCCTTTATTCTACATTTTGTTAAGAGTAAATATAGATGTGATAATATATGAAAAAATGGAGAATATTTAAGATAATATGAAGAGTGATGCTACATAACCAAGTAGCTATAAATGTATGTGCAGCGATACAGGCAAAAGGCACAGCCAAGAGCAATGCACAACTAAACTTCTTCAGTACCAACCTTATGGTAAGAGTAAATATAGATCTGATGTGTAGAAAATGGAGGGCAAAGGAAAATAAGCTGCAGAGTGATGGTACATGAACAACTACCTGTCAATATAAGTACACTGATAAAGGACATCATGTACTTACAAGAACAATGCAGAGCTAAAAAAATTCATTGGCATTGGATATATTCTACACTAATGTAACCATTCATACAGATCAGATAATTTGGAGCGAACAATTGATAAGCAAGCTATCATGCATACTGCTGTCACATAATGAACCAGGTATGTATGCAAGTACAGTGATACAGGACAATAGGTACTAACAAGAGCAAAGCAGCGAGCAGCATATTTGCGATATCCTGTCGTTCTTTTCAAACCGGAATTCTTCTTCGAGCTGATTCCCTGCAAAAAAGATCCGTAAGGCACATGCGGAAAAGTAGAAGTTCAAATTGTCATGTGATTTCATAGACAGTACCTCATCCTGGGAACGAGACCAGTGCATAACAAGGTTTTTACATTCAATGTCTTCTAAATTTAGCACAGGAGACTTCACCGGAAATTCGTTTATAGACTTGCCATCAAAGTGTGGTTTCCTCAGGTAACATCGATACTGCTGCAATGCTTCCTTGAAAAGCACAAGCAAGCTTTGCTCGTCATGACTATCCAGATTGACCCTCACCTAGTTACAACAATGTAATGTAAATCATTGATGTGTTCGATCATCAGAAAACAGGAAAATAATAACCATGAATAATAGCACTTACATGTAAGTTGGACAGGAAGATGTGAAAATGGTGTTTGTCTTCACTATAATCTTCCCATGATGGGAATATATGCACGTAGTCCCTAACAACATTGAAAGCATTGTCTTTTAAACTGGGAATAAATGGAATGGGGATCCAATCTGCAGGAATTGGCCGTCTCTGCAGTTGGGATAGGTCTTCGGCCGGTGGACTTGCTGTATTTTTTGCTGGAGTGGGATTTTTTTGTGGTACGACTGGTGCTATGGCAAATGAAATCGGTATACCTTTTGCTGGAGTGCAGGTCCTGTGTGGTGGGGCTAGTGGTGTGTCTAGTGAAGTATGGGTACAGTCTGCTAGAGTCGGTCCTATGTTTTGTGTCACTGGTTGTACAACCAATATAAGTGGGGCGCTGTCTGATTTCTCCGGCACCACCACGTTTTTCAAGGACTTTGCTGGTGCTCCTTCAGGTTCGGCAATCACCCTCTTCCTTTTTGATGTCTAATGCACAAGAACAACATTTGAGTGGAAAAACATGGTATGACGACAGATGGAATTGATAATGGATGGGCATGGCATCTCGAGTTATATGATGAGTAAACTAAGCAGATGGTGGTGCAACAAAGTAGAAGAAATGCAAGACAACATATGCAAGATACGCGCAATCAATAAAACCTTGCCAAATTAGAACAGGCACCTTGATGGGTGAACAGGACAGGTCATCTGCCTTTGACTCCTCGAGGTTAGAATAGTCATTAGAATGGTATTCTGAACAAGAATCAACAGGTGGGGAGCGTACGAGTTTCATTGCTTCCAAAATGGCACTCAATGCCTTGGTGCCAATTTTGTAAGTCATTGCAGTGTTCCACAATATTCTTCTGATGCGCGGATTCTGATATTCACTATAATTGCATATAATATCTGAGAACCATGAAAACATAAATAGTTGTGAGATTATCTTTGTAATGCAGATGATATTCTAATATAGGGGCGCCCCTATAAACACTTATGTGCTATCACTGGATTCTGATGAGAGAGCTCATGTGTGCTGTAATATCGTGCGTGCATTTATATAATCTGGCACAAGTACACAAACAAATAGGCTCCAGAAGTAAGGATAGCTGGCAGATGATAGGTTCATACTATACTGTATAGAGAGTTTATTGCCAAACCATGATAACAAGAGCACACAACAACTAGGCAGATCATAGTGTACATAACAGGGGTACACCATAACCACGATACATAAATCGGGAAAGTGGAATTGGCTTGAAAATACGGTCTTGTATTGCCGCTAGTAATTGAAAGCCTATCGATCACGTACATGCCAGCACTATCGAACATGGTAAAGAAGAGCAACAAAATTTTGGATAATAAAATGTTGGTTGCGCAGTTCCCACACGTGATGAACTAGAGCGCATTAAGAATGCAACTCCCAGCTGTCTCTCGACCATTTCAGGCGGTTGGGTGAAGATCCTATGTCTCCTAATCCTTCTTCTTCCTCGTCTCTGATTCTTCCCATACAGAACACCGCACGGGCCGCCGGCCGGACCACCGGCCTCCACCGCCTATGTTCCTTCGCCACCCCCACCCCCACCCGGTTCGAGTTTTCTTTGTTCGGCGAGGCCCCACAACCACCCGAGCCCCTTGGATCGCACCAGCGAACTCCGGCGAGCTCTGAAAAATCGACTGACCCAATTTTGAAATTTAGTCTACTATGATTTAACTAGTGTGGAATATAAAAGGGGAAAACCATAAGCATTGGGAGTATAGTGTTGAGCGTGCCATGGCAGATCTGAAGGTGCAAACCGGACAAAGGCAACTTCGCAACCAAGACAAGAAATCAGAGTAAAGCAGTGGCGATCTATTTTGTTGCTGCGATAAATAAGTTGAGCAGAAATGAAAGAGTACCGCCTCTGGTGCGGCACCGTGTACGCATCTGCTGAGAATTTGACGGTGCTGCGGTAGCGATGGCTGTCGGCGGTGTGGAAGCAGATCTAGGAGGGTAGACGGTGGCGGCGGGGCGCGGTGGACGAGACGGTCGTAGGAGCGGCACCGACAAGGTGGACGACGGCGAGGATGAAGCGAGAGGACGTGATGCAATGATCCCGGTCCGAAAGCGTGGATGAGAGAGGTCGATCTCTTGTAATGGACGGCGGCATCGGGGTATCAGCTCCGGCATGGTGGAGGAGGACGGTGGTGGATGGGGTGGCGGACGGCGGCGGACGGAGGAGGGTGGGGTGGAGAGGGTGTTTTGGCGCCCACGGAGTACGAATGGGGAAAAGGGAGGTAGAGAGGAAGGGGGGGAACCATGTATTCAGGGCGCGCTTGTCTCAAATGCGAGGAAATTTCCAAACTTAGCCCCCATTTCAAATTTCTACTACATCACAACAACATTAGTCGGTTGGGGATATGACGGTAATCTCGCATACACCGAATATTTGCCGATGAGAGTTTGTTTTTGGTGCCCACCGTGTATGAATATGAATCGGGGAGGGAGTCGATTTTGGCCGAGGGCACACTGTGTTTTGGCGCCCACCGTGTATGAATCCGGGTGAGAGGCGGTCACTGCTACAACTTGAGCTTGCATTGGTTTTCCTCGAAGAGGAGACGGTGATGCAGCAAAGTGTAGCGTAAGTATTTCCCTCAGTTTTGAGAACCAAGGTATCAATCCAGTAGGAGGCTCCTCAAAAGTCCCACGCACCTACACAAACAAACTGAGAACTCGCAACCAACGCAATAAAGGGGTTGTCAATCCCTTCACGGCCACTTGCGAAAGTGAGATCTAATAAAGATAGTATGATAAGATAAATATATTTTTGGTATTTTATAATATAGATGCAAAAAGTAAAGATGCAAATAAAGGTAGATTGAAAGCAAATATGATAAGAGATAGACCCGGGGGCCATAGGTTTCACTAGTGGCTTCTCTCAAGATAGCGTAAGTATTACGGTGGGTGAACAAATTACTGTCGAGCAATTGATAGAAAAGCGCATAGTTATGAGATTATCTAGGCATGATCATGTATATAGGCATCACGTCCATAACAAGTAGACCGACTCCTGCCTGCATCTACTACTATTACTCCACACATCGACCGACTCCTGTCTGCATCTAGAGTATTAAGTTCATAAGAACAGAGCAACGCATTAAGCAAGATGACATGATGTAGAGGGATAAACTCATGGAATATGATATAAACCCCATCTTGTTATCCTCGATGGCAACAATACAATACGTGCCTTCCAACCCTTTCTGTCACTGGGTAAGGACACCGCAAGATTGAACCCAAAGCTAAGCACTTCTCCCATGGCAAGAAAGACCAATCTAGTAGGCCAAACCAAACTGATAATTCGAAGAGACTTGCAAAGATAACTCAATCATACATAAAAGAATTCAGAGAAGATTCAAATATTATTCATAGATAAACTTGATCATAAACCCACAATTCATCGGATCTCGAAAAACACACCGCAAAAAGAGTTTACATCGAATAGATCTCCACAAGAGAGGGGGAGAACATTGTATTGAGATCCAAAAAGATAGAAGAAGCCATCTAGCTAATAACTATGGACCCGTAGGTCTGTGGTAAACTACTCACAACTCATCGGAGGGGCAAGGATGTTGATGTAGAGGCCCTCCATGGTCGATTCCCCCTCCGGCAGAGTGCCGACGAAGGGTCCAAGATGGGATCTCGCGGATACAGAAGGTTACGGCGATGGAAATTGTGTTTCGTGGTGCCCCTGGATGTTTTCGGGGTACGTAGGTATATATAGGAGGAAGAAGTACGTCGGTGGCCACCTGAGGGGCCCACGAGACAGGGGGCGCGCCCTACAGGGGGGCGCACCCTACACAAGGAAGCTTCTTGACTTGCACTCCAAGCTCTCTGGATCACGTTCGTTCTAAAAATCACGCCCCCGAACGTTTCATTCCGTTTGGACTCCATTTGATATTCCTTTTCTTCGAAATACTGAAATAGGCAAAAAAAACAGCAATATGGGCTGGGCCTCCGGTTAGTAGGTTAGTCCCAAAAATGATATAAATGTGTAAAATAAAGCCCATAAACATCTAAAAGGGGTAATATAATAGCATGGAACAATAAAAAATTATAGATATGTTGGAGACTTATCAAGCATCTCCAAGCTTAATTCCTGCTCGTCCTCGAGTAGGTAAATGATAAAAAAAGAGAATTTTTGATGTGGAATGCTACCTAGCATAATTCATGATGTAATTTTCTTTATTGTGGCATGAATGTTCAGATCCAAATGAATACAACATAAAAGTTTCATATTGACATAAGAAATAGTAATACTTCAAGCATACTAATCAAAGTAATCATGTCTGCTCAAAATAACATGGCTAAAGAAAGCTATCCCTACAAAATCATATAGGCTGGCTATTGCTCTATCTTCATCACACAAAGTATTTAATCATGCACAACCCCGATGACAAGCCAAGCAATTGTTTCATACTTTAATAATCTCAAACTTTTTCAACTTTCACGCAATACATGAGCATGAGCCATGGACATAGCACTATATGTGGAATAGAATGGTGGTTGTGGAGAAGAAAGAAAGGAGAAGATAGTCTCACATCAACTAGGCGTATCAACGGGCTATGGAGATGCCCATTAATAGATATCAATGTGAGTGAGTAGGGATTGCCATGCAACGGATGCACTAGAGCTAAAAATATATGAAAGCTCAACAAAAGAAACTAAGTGGGGTGCATCCAACTTGCTTGCTCACGAAGACCTAGGGCACTTTTGAGGAAGCCCATCATTGGAATATACAAGCCAAGTTCTATAATGAAAAATTCCCACTAGTATATGAAAGTGACAACATATGATACTCTCTATCATGAAGATCATGGTGCTATTTTGAAGCACAAGTGTGGAAAAGAGATAGTAGCATTGTCCCTTCTCTCTTTTTCTCTCATTTTTTTCTTTTCTTCTCTTTTTTTTCTTTTTCTTTTTTTCTTTGGCCTTTCTTTTTTTGGCCTTTCTATTTTTTTCTATTTTTTCTTTTTGTAAAGTCTGAAGTCTCATCCCGACTTGTGGGGGAAGCATAGTCTTCATCATCCTTTCCTCACTAGGACAATGCTCTAATAATGAAGATCATCACACTTTTATGGATTTACAACTCAAAGCTAGAACAAGATATGACTCTATATGAATGCCTCCGGCGGTGTACCGGGATATGCAATGAATCAAGAGCGACATGTATGAAAATTATGAAGGTGGCCTAGCCACAAATACGATGTCAACTACATGATCATGCAAAAAGCAATATGACAAAAGTAATGCGTGTCATATGAACGTAACGGTGGAAAGTTGCATGGCAATATATCTCGGAATGGCTATGGAAATGCCACAATAGGTAGGTATGGTGGCTGTTTTGAGGAAGGTAAATGGTGGGTGTATGGTACCGGTGAAAGTTGCACGGTACAAGAGAGGCTAGCAATGGTGGAAGGGTGAAAGAGTGCGTATAATCCATGGACTCAACATTAATCAAAAGAACTCATATACTTATTGCAAAAATCTAGAAGTCATCAAAAACCAAAGCACTACGCGCATGCTCCTAGGAGGATAGATTGGTAGGAAAATACCATCGCTCGTCCCCGACCGCCACTCATAAGGAAGACAATCAATAAATAAAATTGTGCTCCAACTTCATCACAAAGCGGTTCACCATACCTGCATCCTACGGGAATCACAAACTTCAACACAAGCATTCTTTAAATTCATAATCACCCAACTAGGATGACTTTAATATCACTACCTCCATATCTCAAAACAATTATCAAGCATCAAATTGATCATAGCATGCAATTCACTTTCTATGATAGTTTTTATTATACCCAACTTTGATGCTCATCATTCTAGGACCAACTTTATGATCATAGCAAATACCATGCTGTTCTAAAAGACTCTCAAAATAATATAAGTGAAGCATGAGAGACTAGCAATTTCTTCAAAATTAAGACACCACCGTGCTCTAAAATATATAAGTGAAGCACTAGAGCAAAAACTATCAAGCTCAAAAGATATAAGTGAAGCACATAGAGTATTCTAGCAAATTCTAATCAAATAGGCTTCTCCCAAAAGGTGTGTAAAGCAAGGATGATTGTGGTAAACTAAAAAGAAAAGACTAATATAATACACGACGCTCCAAGCAAAACACATATCATGTGGCGAATAAAAATATAGCTCCAAGTAAAGTTACCAATGAACGAAGACGAAAGAGGGGATGCCTTCCCGGGGCATCCCCAAGCTTAGGCTTTTCGATATTCTTGAATATCTTGGGGTGCCATGGGCATCCCCAAGCTTAGGCTCTTGCCACCCTTTATTCCATAGTCCATAAAAGCTTTACCCAAAACTTGAAAACTTCACAACACAAAATTCAACAAGAAATCTTATAAGCTCCGTTAGTGAAAGAAAACAAAACCACCACATAAGGTACTGCAATGAACTCATTCTTTATTTATTTTGGTGTTAAACCTACTGCATTCCAACTTCTTTATGGTTCATAGACTTAATTACTAGCCATAGATGCATTGAAATAAGCAAACAACACATGAAAAACAGAATCTGTCAAAAACAGAACAGTCTGTAGCAATCTGTAACTAACGCAAACTTATGGAACTATAAAAATCCTACCAAAATAGGAAGTCCTGGAAAATTTGTTTGTCGAACAGCAGCAAAAAGAATCAACGCAAAAGTACGTTCCTGTGATTTAACAAAATTATATTCGTGCGTGCAAAGTTTCTGTTTTTCAGCAGAATCAAATCAACTATCATCGTAGGTTATCCTATAGGTTCTACTTGGCACAAACACTAATTAAAATATAAAAAACATCTAAACAGAAGGTAGATGCAAGATTTATTACTAAACGGGAGCAAAAACAAAAAACATAAAGAAAATTGGGTTGCCTCCCAACTAGCGCTATCGTTTAACGCCCCTAGCTAGGCATAAAAAGCAAGGATAGATCTAACGAGTGCCATCTTTGGCACTAAATTCATCAATAGAGCGCTTGTGATCTCTAGGGATTTCTCCCATTTTTGCAATGGCTAAACCTTTAGGCAAAAGTTTAAGAAATTCGTTGGTATCAAAAGGTTCCTTAACGATAGAGAGACAATTGGGGAGAACACTTATGGATTTCAGATCCGCGTCTCCCTTAGAAGATTCACCCTTATTTTTAGGAACATAAATAAACTTGGCAGTTTTAATAGGAGGTTTTGGAGTATTTTTCATGGGGGAAATGCGGAACCTAAGTTTGTAATGATATCCTCAAGTTTACCGATCCTAGCAGAGTCTAGATCTATATTTTCATTGACTATAGGTTCTTTTTCTTTAAGATTTTTCAAAGTAACTCCAACCCTAGATCCAAATTGGGTAATGTGATTATGAATCTTTTTATCCAAATTTTCAATCAACTCCACAGTGGCAATTTTATTTTCAATAATATCAAGCCATTGCATAACATGTTCTAGAGTTGAAACCGTTCCATTAACCAAAAGAGGTGGTGGGCCAAAAAAATCTAACATAGCATTATAAGCATCAAAAGTATGGCTACTCATAAAATCACCTCCGGTAGCAATATCAAGAACACATCTATTCCAAGGAGTAATGCCTACATAAAAATTGCGGAGAAGAACGGAAGTAGCAAGCTTCCTAGTAGCTTTATATTGGGCATTGCAAATTCTATGCCAAGCATCTTTTAAACTTTCCCTCTCCCTTTGCTTAAAATTGTGAATTTCTTGTTCGGGAGTGAGAATAAGGATAGGAGGACTAGCCATGATAACAAGGTAAACGAACTAACAAATGAGCAAACAGAAAAAGGCAAGCGAAAAGAGAGGAGGAGATTGGGAAAGAGAGGGCGAATAAAACGGCAAGGGTGAAGTGGGGGAGAGGAAAACGAGAGGCAAATGGCAAATAATGTAAATGCGAGGGAGATGGGTTTGTGATGGGTACTTGGTATGGCTTGACTTGAGCGAAGACCTCCCCGGCAACAGCGCCAGAAATCCTTCTTGCTACGTCTTGAGCTTGCGTTGGTTTTCCTCGAAGAGGAGAGGGTGATGCAGCAAAGTGTAGCGTAAGTATTTCCCTCAGTTTTGAGAACCAAGGTATCAATCCAGTAGGAGGCTCCTCAAAAGTCCCACGCACCTACACAAACAAACTAAGAACTCGCAACTAACACAATAAAGGGGTTGTCAATCCCTTCACGGCCACTTGCGAAAGTGAGATCTAATAAAGATAGTATGATAAGATAAATATATTTTTGGTATTTTATAATATAGATGCAAAAAGTAAAGATGCAAATAAAGGTAGATTGAAAGCAAATATGATAAGAGATAGACCAGGGGGCCATAGGTTTCACTAGTGGCTTCTCTCAAGATAGCATAAGTATTACGGTGGGTGAACAAATTACTGTCGAGCAATTGATAGAAAAGCACATAGTTATGAGATTATCTAGGCATGATCATGTATATAGGCATCACGCCCATAACAAGTAGACCGACTCCTGCCTGCATCGACTACTATTACTCCACACATCGACCGACTCCTGTCTGCATCTGGAGTATTAAGTTCATAAGAACAGAGCAACGCATTAAGCAAGATGACATGATGTAGAGGGATAAACTCATGCAATATGATATAAACCCCATCTTGTTATCCTCGATGGCAACAATACAATACGCGCCTTGCAACCCTTTCTGTCACTGGGTAAGGACACCACAAGATTGAACCCAAAGCTAAGCACTTCTCCCATGGCAAGAAAGACCAATCTAGTAGGCCAAACCAAACTGATAATTCTAAGAGACTTGCAAAGATAACTCAATCACACATAAAAGAATTCAGAGAAGATTCAAATATTATTCATAGATAAACTTGATCATAAACCCACAATTCATCGAATCTCGACAAACACACCGCAAAAAGAGTTTACATCGAATAGATCTCCACAAGAGAGGGGGAGAACATTGTATTGAGATCCAAAAAGAGAGAAGAAGCCATCTAGCTAATAACTATGGACCCGTAGGTCTGTGGTAAACTACTCACAACTCATCGGAGGGGCAAGGATGTTGATGTAGAGGCCCTCCATGGTCGATTCCCCCTCCGGCAGAGTGCCGGCGAAGGCTCCAAGATGGGATCTCGCGGATACAGAAGGTTACGGCGGTGGAAATTGTGTTTCGTGGTGCCCTTCGGGGTACGTAGGTATATATAGGAGGAAGAAGTACGTCGGTGGCCGCCCGAGGGGCCCACTAGACAGGGGGGCGCGCCCTACAGGGGGGGGGGGGTGCGCGGCCCCCTATCTCGTGGGGCCCTAGGAAGCTTATTGACTTGCACTCCAAGCTCTCCGGATCACGTTCGTTCCAAAAATCACGCTCCAGAAGGTTTCATTCCGTTTGGACTCCGTTTGATATTCCTTTTCTTTGAAATACTGAAATAGGCAAAAAAACAGCAATATGGGTTGGGCCTCCGGTTAGTAGGTTAGTCCCAAAAATGATATAAATGTGTAAAATAAAGCCCATAAACATCCAAAAGGGGTAATATAATAGCATGGAACAATCAAAAATTATAGATACGTTGGAGACGTATCAGTTACGTCATGTTTGGGTGAAATTACAAACTACCCCTATCGAAACCTATAGAAATCCAGCAGATAGGCTTTGCGTGGCAGGGATAGGCAGTAGTGATTTCCATCTCGCAGATTTTGGTTTCGGGTGGTTACTGCGACTTTCCCCGCTTTGTTCAAATTTTGCACATTGCACATTTACCGTGCCAACTCAATTCGAATCCCGTTTGTATTCTACTATTTTTTTCCAGGCGGGATCCATTTTCAATTGGAATTACATTCTATATACATCATTTTTTTATATATACTTTCAAAAGCACAACACCATTTATACATAAATATGGTTTACAAATGGCATGATCTCAAATTCATAAGGTTGTATCCATCAATTTGGATTTTCAAATATTTGAAACCACTTTATGTTGAAATCCAATGTATGCATTCCTCGCTAACTGTCTCCAATTAATGTGTGTTTCATGCGGTTTTTTTAACTTCTCAAACATGTATAATGTGTTTCACACACGCAACATATAGTGTAATCCCGTTTAGACATTAATTGCATATAAACCATGCATTGTTTGTAATTGAAGAATCTATGGATCACCAATATTGATAAACTATATAACATTACACTTGTGCCCAAATTCAAATGAATATTCATGTTTGATACACCAATTTGCGTTATGATATTATCGATGTCATGATCTCTAGTTTAAATATTTGATTCCCCTTTAATCCAGATATTCGTCTCATATAGCTATCACTCATGCTTATATAGGACTATCTCTCTGGACCTATACGCGTTCATCGTCTCTCAGGCATCTCTCGTGCTACCTTTATGTCAACAATGATCTTTTATCTTCGTAACACACTGACGGTACTCTCTCCCTCGACCTTCATCACTCTATCTCTCTCTAAGTATATCTCGCTCCCTACTATGTGTCTCTAGCTATGATTCTCCATGTGGAATCTCTTTCTCTCACACAAACACAAAACTTTGTCTCCCGGGGTCTCATTTCTCTCAACTATTCCCATGTGTGCCACTCGCACACCCCTCATACAGAGATGTCTTTTGCTCCTTAGATATGAGAACCTACGACTCTTCCTCTTCAATATCTCTTTCTCACACACAAACACAAACTCTGTCTCCCAGGGTCTCATATTTCTCCATTGTTCTCTTGTATGTCGCTCAAACACACCCTCTCTCCCTAGAGATATCTCGCGTTCCCTCATATGTCTCTCTAGCTATCACTCTCCTTGTGAAATATCTTTATCTCTGGCAGACATAAAACTCCGTCTCTCTGGATCTCATTTCTCTCTGATATTTGTTTGTATGTGACTCACATGCACCCTCTCTCTATCTCTCTCACACCCACACACATAACCCAGCCTTCTGATCCACTCGACCCCTATCTCTAGCGCACACTAGCTAGCATCTTTATCTTTCTATTTATCTGTTTCTCCATCAACCTTCTTTCTCGCCCTCACTCTTGATTCCTATCACGCACACTACATATGTTTCTCTCTACATGCAGTCAAGTGCCCTCTCACACACATATATAACTTCACCCTTTGAACCACCCGACGATCATCTCCGACACCCAAACTAACGGATGTCTCTCTAGCTAGCATCTCCACCTCTGTATCTATCTGTAGTTTCTCCGTCAACATTTCTTTCTCGCACGGAGTCTTGCTTCCTATCACCCACACTATATATGTCTATCCATACATATGCATTTATAGGTTGATCTCTTTTGCACAATCGTTGCGCCTCACCCCCTCTGCTCGCCATAGATGCAGCTCCAACCCACGCCACTATCTCTTAAAGACAAAAATACATGCTCAATTGTCGGGCCTTCTTCCCTGCATTCTCACATGCATGCATATGGTCATACCGATCCGTCTTTCCCATGTCGTTGATCTTAGGACTTATGTCTTCTTTCTTTTATCTCGATCATGCGCGCGCGCACACACACACACACACATCCCACGTATACATGTATACCTCTCACACATGCACGTTCAAGGTCTCTATGTCTCCATACGTAGTTAATTACCCTCAATCCTAACGCCACATCGAATCGTTCTCCTATTTTGTGCACATAACTTCCTTATGGATGGGCAAAACACACACTCACACTTAACAATCTCCTTCTAGCTACCCCCCCGACCCGCGCGCCTCTCACTCTTCCCCTATATCCCCGAAACCAATAAGACCACCCCTTTGTTTAGTTCCCGCCTACATGCACCATCAATATATAGTAGTCTTCCGTGGTGTCTCTCGAACAAACACGTTCTCTCGACGTCGACTCCTCTCACGCGCACGCACCTTCTCTTCCCTCCCTACGGGCATTTTCTCTCTCGCACCCCATCGTTGGTGGCCTCTGCCATACACATCACCTCTCTATGATGAAGCCATGCACATTTAAATTACATCCGCCACAGAGGACCCCGCCACACACACACACATGCACACCCCCCCCACACACTAAGACTCCATCTCTCTCTCTCTCTCTCTCACACACACACACACAAACACACAAAAACACACACACACACGCACGCACCCCCCCACACAGTCAGACTCCATCTCTCTCTCACACACACACAAACTAAG